>NC_082391.1:23189911-23252411 GCF_031168955.1 Gadus macrocephalus | reverse complement strand
TCTCTGTCTCTGTCTCTCGTCTCTCGTCTCCGTCTCTCCGTCTCTCCCTCCCTCCCTCTCCCTCCCTCTCTCTCTCCCTCTCTCTCTCTCTCTCTCTCTCTCTCTCTCTCTCTCTCTCTCTCTCTCTCTCTCCCCTCCCTCCCTCTCTATGGTAACCCAGGTTACGCCCCCGGTGACGGGCATGTGTCACCCAGTGAGGAGCTGCACTCTGAACCACGAGGATGGCTTCTCCTCGGCCTTCGTGGTGGCTCACGAGACGGGGCACGTGTAAGTGGTCGCATCCAGAGCCCTCCCCTCCCCCGGTTCGGTCAACCTCTGTCGTGATGCTCTGCAGTGGAAGCTGCCCCAGCCCAAACCCTCCACGGGAGCATTCCATAGTGAGGCTGAGAACCACGTGTCTGTGCTTTATTGACCCGCTCCCCTCCTGTAGAGTGGCAAATCATGTGTCAGCTCTTCAGGAATAACATATGCTAATAGCTGCAAGGTTTACACAAACGTTATTTAAAGAAAATTACAAAATAAAGAATGAACGCTGATTATAATAACAGCACTTAATCAGAGATAATCACGGGTAATCATAGGCTTATTATAAACCGGTGAGTATTTCCATGCTGTTTTTATTACACACTTCAATTGCTCTCCATTAAACTTTGAAGCATCACCACAAACCGAAGCCGCTGATTCATGTTCCGCAGCAGTTTACCGCCGTCGCTCATCAAACTCTGCTGGAGGCTCCGCTCAAAGGCTTCTCCCGCCTCAGCCCGAGAACTTCCAGCTTCCGGTTTCAAAATAGTGTAACCCAAGCAGGGATGATATCGTGCCACCAGCCGTTTGAAATGCCATTTTCTGTGTTTAAGTGACATCCCAAGGGGGCGTGTCCACCTAGATGTGTGCTGGGTAGATCAGTCTACCAGCCTACCCAGTGGACTGTAGCAAACGTTGTTCATCTATCCGTCACACAATAGGTGGACAAGACCACTAGTGATGTCACTAAGTCCCGGAAAAGGCAGATTTTCAAACGGCTTGTAATGGCTAATCACGCTCACACCTGGTGGCATAATACCACCCCTTTAAAGGTCTTAGAAAAACGCACATTGACGGGGTTCTATGCTATTGCCCCTCAGGGACACATCACATAGCAGACTGTTTTACAGCCTGAACGGCTGAAGCACACTAACTGAATACCGGACACATTTCCAAAAAGTGTCGTTGGCATTTGGTCCCCTGGACCCGGAAAGAGGGGCTGCCCTCCCTCCAGTCACCCCCCCCCCCCCTCCCTCTCCCCAGGCTGGGCATGGAGCATGACGGGCAGGGCAACCGCTGCGGAGATGAGGTGCATATGGGCAGCATCATGGCTCCGCTGGTCCAAGCCGCCTTCCACCGCTTCCAGTGGTCCAGATGTAGCATGCAGGAGCTGGGACGTTACCTCCAGTAAGGACCGCACGCACACACACACACACACACTCACACACACACACACACACACACACACACACACACACACACACACACACACACACACACACACACACACACACATGCACGCCACATTTGCATGCCCACACTCCCCTGCACAAATTGTACCACAAACCGGATGCCAACAGGGGCCAGGAAGGAGTTGATGTTTTAAGTGTTTTCTGGACGACTCATGGCAGCAGGGAGTACATTTTTGGTCCAAACAGCTAAAGTATGTAACAGCAGATATCACATGTCACAATGCATCGCAGTAACCCTTTGGGCTCACTGAGGACCGTCTGCCCTCTGCCCTCTGACAGCTCCTACGACTGCCTCCGGACGACCCCTTCGACCACAACTGGCCCTCGCTGCCCTCGCTGCCCGGTCTGCACTACTCCATGAACGAGCAGTGCCGCTTCGACTTCGGCGTGGGCTACACCATGTGTACCGCGGTAGGGCACCCCCCCCCACGGCCCCGTCCTGACCCAGCTAGCCCAGCGAGGGCGCGCCTTAACATGTGATGCTAACCGGTGCTAGCATCATACATGCTGTTTTAGCCTATTCTGAGGACATGCTCGACAGGAACTGCAAATGACTTTAGTTCAGTCTTTCAACGTCACTTAATCCTTTTTATTTTATTTTCTTTGCTGTTGTTTCCCCTCCCCTGCGGTGATGTCATTTGTCAGAGTTGGGGCTCACTCACTTTGAATTGATCGCAACGTACCGAAGTCTCTCTGCGAGGCTTTTATTAATCCCCCTTCCAGAACGGATAGAACCCTATCTGTTCTGAATGGGTGCCACGGTGAGATACCGTCTTAACCTCTCAGGCGGTTCTGTTGTGAATCAACAAAGTGACTTGAGCCCAGCGCTGCAGATCCATGTGCCCTGGGCTCTGTATCTCTGTATCTCCGTGTGCAGTGGATTGTGAGCGTTGCACACATGCATTCAGCTGCTCACATCCCTCTGATGTCCCCTTGCTTTCCTCTCCCGGGCTCTGTGGGGATTGACCTCTCTGCTTAAAAGCAGGTAATTGATTTTGATAGCTATCTCTCTTTATCTCTCTGCTAACCGTAGCGCGTCCATTACCCTCGATGTGACACGCTAAACGGCTCCCAGAGAGCTAGCCACACGCGCAGCGCCCAGCAGCAGTCACCGTGGGGGGCCGGTCGGTGGTCCCAGTAGTGGTAGCAGCGTGATCCCGGGCTCTGCATCATATCTGCATGCTGGACGTCCCCGCCGTGTTGTTGGGTTGGGAGGGAGGGGAGGGGAGGGAGGGGGGAGGGGAGGGGGGTGCAGGGTACCCAGCCGTCTGCTTGAGGGGTACACAGGGGCTGGTACAATGGCTTTGCACGTATGGCTAGATTACCCTCTATTCTCTTGTCAAATCCACGCCCCTCCTCCCCACCCTCCCCCCTCAGCTACAAAAGGCAGGCCAGTCGGGAACGCAGGTAAGGTCAACCCCTACTTCCCTGGAAGAAAAAAAAAATAAATGGCTGCTTGTCTTTTCTTTCAGTTGTGTTTTGAACTCACAGCTGTCGTGTGACGTTGTGTTTCTTGGTCGTTGTTTATTCTTTGTTTCCACACATTGACCCATTCGTCACGTGTACTCTGCAGGACTCTAGGGGGGAATAGAAACACGTTGGCACCGCGGGGGGTAAACGCCCCGCCGGGGGCCCTGTCCACTGCGGGGGGGGGCCGCTGGTGGTTGGTTAACGCCCTCCCACAGCGGCCAGTAGGGGCGCAGAAACCAGTGGACATGAGTCTCCCCCAGCCGGAAGAGGAGGCTGATTGGAGCCACTGTATTCTGTGTCCTTCTCCCAGGATGCACCTGGCCTGGCTCCTCCAGCCGGGGGCCGGAGTGTGGCTCAGCGTCTCTGGGGGACCTCTGACCTGCAGAGGTCACTGGAGGTCATGGTAGAAAGAATCCAGGGGACGAGGGGGAGAGAGAAGGGACACCACGTCCACCATCAGGGGGCGCTCTAAGGCTCCCCAGTCCTTCTAGTCCAGATAGGATGGGAGGGGGGGGGGGGGGGGAGGAAGGTCTACTGTGAGTCTTCAAATCAGCCCAGAGGCTCCTATTTAAAATGTAACCTTTTGACCCTTTGCCCCTTTCCCCTTGGCTCTTTGGCCCATGACCTCATCAGTCCACAGGCCGTCTCTCTCTCTCTCTCTCTCTCTCTCTCTCTCTCTCTCTCTGTCTCTCTCTCTCTCTCTCTCTCTCTCTCTCTCTCTCTCTGTCTGTCTGTCTGTCTGTCTGTCTGTCTGTCTGTCTGTCTGTCTGTCTGTCTGTCTGTCTGTCTGTCTGTCTGTCTGTCTGTCTGTCTGTCTGTCTGTCTGTGTCTCTCTCTCTCTCTCTCTCTCTCTCTCTCTCCCCATCATATCGTTTGGTTTGCATGAGTCTGATGGTCCCCTTGTCTGTTTCTCGGTGGAGAGAGTGCAGTGCAGTGATTAAGTGATGTCGTGATGTAGTACGGTGGAACAAATCAAAGCACATTGCTGACCACTGCCACTGTAGTTATTTTTGTTGTATATATTGTCGTCGTGGTTACTATCAACACGTCCTTCGTGATTCTGTCTTCTGGACCTCTGTGAGACCCCTGTGTGAGACCCCTGTGTGGTGTTGTGCCAGCCGTTTCCTGTTGGCTTTGTTTGTATTGTGGACCGTTGAAGGCAGTGTGCGAAATACCCGTCACTATTCGGGGGGGGTCCTCATCCCCCGATTGCTGGGTAATACCGATCTAAATGTTCTCAACATGCAGCAGGCCTATAACATTACAATAGCGATCTAAATGTTCTCAACATGCAGCAGGCCTATAACATTACAATACCGATCTAAATGTTGTCAATATGCAGCAGGCCTATAAGTAAGTAAGTAAGTTTTATTTATAGAGCACATTTACACACAGCATACACTGACCAAAGTGCTGTACAATAAGATAAAAAATAAATAATGATAATAACATATATATATATATATATATATATATATATATATATATATATATATGTTATCATATATATCATATATAATATAACATTACAATACTGCATGGATGCAAGCAGTCAGTCTATAGCCTACATGACACACGCACACAACAATTTTTGATAATCGGATATGCTATAGTAGCCTATTCGTAAAGCAACACTTCAGCCAATGCAGCCTCCTGTGTCAATACTGACACAGGAGGCTGCAATGTCTTCACTTGTTTGGATGCCCGTTGCTTTATAACAAGGAGAGGCAAAGTTGTGCATTGCAATGCATACACATCAATAATTGGGACCAATATGGCGCACTTAGAAGAGCAATCAACAACTGAATAAATGCCAGGTATAGCCTATCGGAGACTGGCAGGCAAACAGTGCACTTGCAAATGAGAGCCTGCAGTATGACCGATCATGTGACATTAATTAACCATCCATTTACAGCAAATACGATCAGACAGATACATCACTGAACACATACACAAAGCACATTCGTCCAACCACGGCGGATGCTGACAACATTTTACATTTTACACAACAAGCCAAACATCACCATGGCAGGTGCGCTCTCTCTCTCTCGCTCTCGCACGCACGTAAACATCCCTCCAACTCCTCCAACTCCAAGGCTAGGCTGCTTCACTAAGACCACAACCAACAATCACTTCTATCATCACAATTCAGTCACTGCAAAGATTTAAAAGACAGCCTCTTACCTTACCTAAGAATAGACCCAAAGTGTGTGATTGATACACTCTGTTTTAGCTTTCGCTTGCTAGACGTTTTTAGTATGACAACATTACGTCTTTCTTCTGTTTGGAGAACATGGCTAATTTGCATAAGCACCCAGGACTGGCTGGCTCTGCTTGGCAAAAAAGAACATATTTGTGAATAAACGTTTTGAATTCTGTATACTTGACATGGTGAGCTTAAAAAACATTTGAGTGACCATTAGTGACAATAAAATATATATATTTTTTTTTTTTGGACAAATTTGAGACCCACCTCCAATTTTGCTTTCGAGGCTTTCAGGGGATCTCATGGGATCTCATGGGTAAATCAGGGGGGTCGAGCCCCCCCAGACCCCCCCCCCCCCCCCCCCCCCCGTATTTCGCACACTGGTTGAAGGTGCTGGAGCTGGAGTCTGTTGAATACCCTGCGTCTCCGTTCCCCCCCCGCAGTACCGGACCTTCGACCCGTGCAAGCAGCTGTGGTGCAGTCATCCAGACAACCCCTTCTTCTGCAAGACCAAGAAAGGCCCCCCCATCGATGGAACGAGGTGTGGCGATGGAAAGGTAGTTCTTCAAAGTTGTCCTGTGAGTCCGGGCTTAGCTCTGGAGGTAGAGCGGGTTGACTTGGAACCAAAAGGTTGCTAGTTCGATTCCCTGGTCCGAGGTGTCCCTGAGCGCACCACCTACCCCTAGCTGCTCCCTACGAGCTGGCCGTCGCCTTGCGTGGTGACTAGCATCTGCTAAACGCTCTGAATGTGAAGTCCTCCGGACAGCGACGCATTGAGAGGAAATCGGATACTTCTGAGGGGCTCACAGCAGGGCAAAGCGGCTACATCTGCAACAGATTTCAGCAAAAGGGAACAGCCTGCACCGATATTCATCCATAGAGCCGTCCGCACAGCGGCCCTGATCACACGTCTGTGGGGACAGAGACCTTGACGTCCCCCCCTCTGTCTGCCCCCCAGAACTGCTTCAAGGGCCACTGCATCTGGCTGACCAACGACCTCCTCAAGAAGGACGGAGGCTGGGGCGCCTGGAGCGAGTTCGGCCAGTGCTCTCGGACCTGCGGGGGGGGCGTTCAGTTCCGCACGCGCGAATGTGACAATCCCAGGTAGGTGCCCGGCATCACACATGAGTGTGTGGATGAATGGGTGAATGTATGTGTGGGTGAATGTATGTGTGTACGAATGGGTGAATGTATGTGTGTACGAATGGGTGAATGAATGGGTTAATGGATGTGTGTCGAATGGGTGAATGAATGGGTTAATGGATGTGTGTACGAATGGGTGAATGAATGGGTTAATGGATGTGTGTACGAATGGGTGAATGAATGGGTTAATGGATGTGTCGAATGGGTGAATGAATGGGTTAATGGATGTGTGTCGAATGGGTGAATGAATGGGTTAATGGATGTGTGTCGAATGGGTGAATCAATGGGTTAATGGATGTGTGTACGAATGGGTGAATGAATGGGTTAATGGATGTGTGTACGAATGGGTGAATGAATGGGTTAATGGATGTGTGGATGAATGGGTGAATGAATGGGTTAATGGATGTGTGTCGAATGGGTGAATGAATGGGTTAATGGATGTGTGTCGAATGGGTGAATGAATGGGTTAATGGATGTGTGTCGAATGGGTGAATGAATGGGTTAATGGATGTGTGGATGAATGGGTAGTGAGTGTATGTATGAATTGGTGAATGATTCTGTGTGTGAATGAGTGTGCGTATGAATGAGGCGTAACGCCATCATGAGACCGCTCTGTGTCGCCCGCGGACCGCGGACCGGCCCCTAATGTGTTGAACCCCCCCCCCTACCGCCCGGTCCCAGTCCGACCAACGGGGGCCGCTCCTGCATGGGCTCCATCTACCAGTTCCAGATGTGCAGCCTGGAGGAGTGTGACGACATCTACAGCGACGCCCGTGAGGACCAGTGCCGGGCGCTGGAGGCCCGCTTCGAGTTCCACAACAACATGCACCACTGGCTGCCCTACGAACACACCGACCGTGAGTACAGGGAGGGGGGGCCTGTTTCCAGGCTGTTAAGAAGCTCTGAGCCAGGCCTGTTTCCGGATTCTAAGAGTTTGGTGCGGGGTCCTACGTGCGGTCAGTCGGTTCAGTCGGTGGGCAAAGCGTTAACTGAAGCTGAGGGAATGGTGTTGTGTCCTTGGTAGTGGTGTTGTTCCAGCTGGATCCACTGAGCGCTGGCCACAGCTGGCGGTGGTTGTGATCTCTGGCTCTAGCCCCAGTCCTACTCCTCCACCGGCCAACGACCACAGCCCCGCCCTGCCGAGCGCCCCAACCAACACGGGGCTTTGAACTGGCTCACTCCACCCACCCAGTGAATACAGCGCAGCGCGTCAGGAGCAGCCTGGCCAGGAGCAGCCTGGTCAGGAGCAGCCTGGTCAGGAGCAGCCTGGCCAGGTGCCTTGCTCAGAGACCCCTGACACCGGGAACCAGCAACCTCCAGTTCAGAGACCCTCGACACCTCCTGAGCCGCCCAGCGCTCCTCATAGCTGCTCCAGTCCGGTGGTTAGGTCACAGGCCTTTCTCCCTCTCAGGGGGGGCACATTCCCCCAGCCTCCACCCTTCACCTCCACCACCTCCACCACCTCCACCTCCTCCACCACCTCCACCACCTCCACCTCCACCATCTCCACCACCTCCACCTCCAACACCTCCACCATCTCCACCACCTCCACCTCCACCACCTCCACCACCTCCACCTCCACCATCTCCACCACCTCCACGTCCACCACCTCCACCTCCAACACCACCACCTCCTCCATCTCCACCACCTCCACCTCCAACACCTCCACCTCCTCCACCTCCAACAACTCCACCACTTCCACTACCTCCACCTCCTCCACCTCCACTACCTCCACCTCCAACACCTCCACCTTCTCCACCTCCAACACCTCCACCATCTCCACCTCCACCTCCAACACCACCACCTTCACCACCTCCACCTCCACCATCTCCACCACCTCCACCACCTCCTCCACCTCCACCTCAACCATCTCCAACTCCACCTCCTCCTCCACCTCCACCACCTCCATTTCCTCCACCTCCACTTCCAACACCTCCACTACCTTCACTACCTCCACCTCCAACACCTCCACCACCTCCAGCACCACCACCTCCAGCACCACCACCTCCACCACCTTCACCTCCACCACCACCACCTCCACCACCTCCACCACCTCCACCTTCACCACCTCCACCTCCACCACCTCCACCTTCACCACCACCATCACCACCTCCACCTCCACCACCACCACCTCCACCCCTGGCCTCCTGACCTCCAGGGTCTCTGGGTGGTGTTGTCTGAGCCCCCTCATGATACTGTTCTGACCGAGGGGGGGGGCAGCACTGGAGCAGAGCGCTGACCCGTCTCCTGTTATCTAATCCGGAGGTGCTGCGCTGGAGCCCCCACCCTGGAGCCTCCACCCTGGAGCCCCCGCCGCTGGAGCCCCCCCCCCCTGGAGCCCCCCCCCCCTGGAGCCCCCGCCCCTGGAGCCCGCCCCTGGAGCCCCCCCCCCTGGAGCCCCCCCCCCGCCCCTGGAGCCCCCCCCCCCCTGGAGCCCCCGCCCCTGGAGCCCCCCCCCCCCTGGAGCCCGCCCCTGGAGCCCCCCCCCCGCCACTGGAGCCCCCGCCCCTGGAGCCCCCCCCCCCCTGGAGCCCCCCCCCCCCCCCTGGAGCCCCCCCCCCCCCCCTGGAGTCCCCCCCCTCCCCCCTGGAGCCCCCCCCCTGGAGCCCCCCCCCTCCCCTGGAGCCCCCCCCCGCCCCTGGAGCCCCCCCCCCCCCCCCTGGAGCCCCCCCCCCTGGAGCCCCCCCCCCCCCCCCTGGAGTGCCGCGGCTACATCGCTAGGCTCCTCTCCCTTCATAGTCATAGTTTAGTGTTTTAATTTTTATGCTGCATTTCTCAGGAAAGGCTTTTTAGGGTCTCAATCGAGAGAGGGTGTGTGTGTGTGTGTGTGTGTGTGCGTGTCTGTGTGTGCGTGCGTGTGTGTGCGTGTCTGTGTGTGCGTGCGTGTGTGTGTGTGTGTGTGTGTGCACACACAACAAGTTCAAGTTGCACTTTATTTCTCATCTGCACACTGACAATGGGCAGAGGAACGCTTGGATGTCGACACGCAGCGTCGACTATCAGGTACGACGATGTCAAAGAGCTGCCGAAGCACAGAGGAGATGGATCCAAATAGTATCAGTATAAATAGCCTGTGAGGAATTACAGTGAAGAATTACAGTACAGTGAATACATCTGAATATGTACAAAGAAGCAATGAATTAATTACAAACTAAATTAAATCAAAATAAGCTGAGAGGATGAGAGCTGTGTCCGACCTAATTATCCGATTTGAGCAGCTATTAAAAGCACTGGGTGCTCAGACGGTGTCGAGGGGTCTTGCCACTAGTAGGTTGCTGGATCCTCCTAGCGAGGTGTTGAGTCCCTGACGCCTGACCCTGGCTACTCCGGACCAGCTGGCTGTCTGGGAATGCATTTGTGTCTGAAGGGGTGTATGAAGGGGTGAATGAATGTGTGTATCAATGGGTCAATTAATACGTGGATGAATGAGTGAATGGATGTGTGCATGAATAGGTGTATGAATGGGTGAACAAATGTGTAAATAAATGGGTGAATGAATATGTGAATGAATGTTTTTGTGTTTAAATGGGCGCGTGAATGGGTGAATTAAGGTGTGTATGAATGGGTGAATGGATATGTGGATGAATGAGGGTGTGTAAAGATGGGTGCATGAATAAGTGAATGTGAGGCCACAATTGCGTGTGTCGCTTTGTTGCATTTTTGGATGACTATTTTGGTGTGGACCAAAGTCTATTCTGGACCCAAATCGTCCCCAGCTCAACCTGGTCTGACCCTGGCTGTGTCTGTCGCCAGCTTAATGTTCAGTGGATGAATTACACTAACTTGCAGATCCAGAATATGTTCCAGGAACAGATTCGGTTCTCTGCTTAGCTTGGGTAATGACCACATTTTTTTTCTATAATAAAAACAAAGATAAAATTCCATTCCCAGGGTAGGAAAAACTCTTCAAAGACGGAATGATTTAGTCTGTGAGGTCTGTTATTCAGAAGGCTCTTCCCTTGAGGGCCATTTCTTCTTCTTAACAGACTGGAAAGGTCTCTCAAGTACAATTTGAACAGAAAGAAACGATTCATTGCTCCAGTTATAGTTTCCTTAAGGAGGGTTGATTTGGATAATTCTGGACCTAACACTGTGGAGAGGACACCGTGTCAAACTCCGCTCTCTATTTACCACTTCGGCTTTGCTTTTATACATTCTTTCGAGGTGTCTAATGTTTGTCGAATGTTCACAATTGAAAATCCATAGGTCGGGGGGGGGGGGGGGGGGATTTAAGTTCACTAACAATCCGTTCTCTGGTATTAATTTATTCCCTGAAGAACATCCACTTCAATCGCGCTTTGGAAAGTGCGTGGGTGGTAAATAATTTGTGCTCTGTGTCCCTCAGCGAACAAACGCTGCCACCTGCACTGCAGGTCCAAGGAGAGCCGGGACGTGGTGTACATGCAGAGAATGGTCCTGGACGGAACGCGCTGCTCCTACAAGGACCCCCACAGCGTGTGCGTGCGAGGAGAGTGTGAGGTGAGTTTGTGTCTGTGTGTGCCTGTTTGTGTGTGTGTTTTTGCATGGATATATGTGTGTGTGTAGGCTGGTGGGGTGGTGCATGGATATGTTTTCCTATATGTGTGTTGTGCATGATGTGTGTGTGTGTGTGTGTGTGTGTGTGTGTGTGTGTGTGTGTGTGTGTGTGTGTGTGTGTGTGTGTGTGTGTGTGTGTGTGTGTGTGTGTGTGTGTGTGTGTGTGTGTGTGTGTGTGTGTGTGTGTGTGTGGATACAGGTCTGTGTGTGGTGTTTTTGCCGCCCCCTGTCTTCTCTCTGAGCCAGTGTCCCTCCACCAATAGAAAGTGGGCTGTGACGGCGTGGTGGGCTCGTCCAAGCAGGAGGATAAGTGCGGCGTGTGTGACGGGGACAACTTCAGCTGCAAGACCGTTAAGGACACCATCAACCGCAGCGCCAAGAAACAAGGTGCAGCTCCGGGCTCTCACTCACGTGGTTAAAACCCTGGTCTAAATCGGGAGGGCAGTGCTAAATATGTCGGAGATAACCTATCATTTTCATCATCATAGGATTCCTTTGTTTTGAATCCGGTCCCCAAACAGGCATGTACCCTAGTCATTCTAAGCTAAACATTGCCCCCTAGTGGAGGAATTGTCACACGGTCCAATGCGTGAATAATAATGCATTCTACACGCTATGGCAATGGGGGGAGGGCTATCCCCTTAAATCTGACTAGACAAACGAAAACCTTCCCCTTGACGCTGCCTGTGTGCTGAATAAAAATGTGTCATGACCGCGACGCCGTCTCGCCGTCACTTCTGCTTTCCGGTGGCTATAAAGGGCAGAACGGAGATGCTGAAACCTAAAGTAGAGGCTTTTCATTGGTTTAACAAAGGCTTTGAGTCCAAGCTCTGAGCTGAGCGCTGGATGACTCAGAGTCTAATTCTGTGTTTCATTTCAGGTTTCCTTAAAGTTCTGGAGATCCCCACGGGAGCCAGACATCTCCTCATCCAGGAGTATAAAGCCAGCGCACACCTCTTAGGTACCCCGCCCACTGTGTGTGTGTGTGTGTGTGTGTGTGTGTGTGTGTGTGTGTGTGTGTGTGTGTGTGTGTGTGTGTGTGTGTGTGTGTGTGTGTGTGTGTGTGTGTGTGTGTGTGTGTGTGTGTGTGTGTGTGTGTGTGTGTGTGTGTGTGTGTGCGTGCGTGCGTGGAGAGTGTGAGAGTGAGTGTGCGTTCCAGCATGTGTGTCAGTGGGTGCGTTTGTTTGTGTGTAAGAGAGTTGAAATAAGGTGAGACTGGAGTGAGTGATTGCCTCTCAGTGTGTGTGTGTGTGTTGTTTATGTGTGTGTGCATGTGTGAACAACAACAACACCATTGTGGAAGTGCATTCCATGAGTTGTGCTCCGCCCCCCCTCCCAGCGGTGAAGAACCGAGCGTCAGGGATGATCTTCCTGAACGGGGATAACGATTACCCAGAATCCCGTTCGGTCATAGAGAAAGGCGTGGAGTGGGAATACGGCAACGACAACGGCAAGGAGACGCTGCAGACCAACGGGCCCCTCACGCACGGAGTCCTCATCATGGTGCACGCACACACACACTCACACACAGAGTACATCATGGTGCACGCACACACACACTCACGCACGGAGTCCTCATCATGGTGCACGCACACACACACTCACACACAGAGTCCTCATCATGGTGCACGCACACACACACTCACACACAGAGTCCTCATCATGGTGCACGCACACACACACTCACACACAGAGTACATCATGGTGCACGCACACACACACTCACACACAGAGTCCTCATCATGGTGCACGCACACACACACTCACACACAGAGTCCTCATCATGGTGCACGCACACACACACTCACACACAGAGTCCTCATCATGGTGCACGCACACACACACTCACACACAGAGTACATCATGGTGCACGCACACACACACTCACACACAGAGTACATCATGGTGCACGCACACACACACTCACACACAGAGTCCTCATCATGGTGCACGCACACACACACTCACACACAGAGTCCTCATCATGGTGCACGCACACACACACTCACACACAGAGTCCTCATCATGGTGCACGCACGCACACACACACTCACACACAGAGACCTCATCATGGTGCACGCACACACACACTCACACACAGAGTCCTCATCATGGTGCACGCACACACACACTCACACACAGAGTCCTCATCATGGTGCACGCACACACACACTCACACACAGAGTCCTCATCATGGTGCACGCACGCACACACACACTCACACACAGAGACCTCATCATGGTGCACGCACACACACACTCACACACAGAGACCTCATCATGGTGCACGCACACACACACTCACACACAGAGTCCTCATCATGGTGCACGCACACACACACTCACACACAGAGTCCTCATCATGGTGCACGCACACACACACTCACACACAGAGTCCTCATCATGGTGCACGCACACACACACTCACACACAGAGTCCTCATCATGGTGCACGCACGCACACACACACTCACACACAGAGACCTCATCATGGTGCACGCACACACACACTCACACACAGAGACCTCATCATGGTGCACGCACACACACACTCACACACAGAGTCCTCATCATGGTGCACGCACACACACACACACTCACACACAGAGACCTCATCATGGTGCACGCACACACACACTCACACACAGAGTCCTCATCATGGTGCACGCACACACACACTCACACACAGAGTCCTCATCATGGTGCACGCACGCACACACACACTCACACACAGAGTCCTCATCATGGTGCACACACACACACACTCACACACAGAGTCCTCATCATGGTGCACGCACACACAGTAGTGCCCTCTCCAGCTAGTGTCACAGATCGGCCTCCAGGCTGAGCGGGGGTTTCCATTGGTTTCGCTTCGTATTTGTTTTGACCGGACATGGAGCCGGAGGCAGGACGGTAAGGGGGTGTGAGTGCGAACACACTCTGGGTCGTCTAGTGCGTTCATTCACTAGCCTATTAGTGTACATCTAAATGAGATGGCATGAGGTTAACACTGAGCCCACGTGTTCTGGTTTTGCTCTTTTAACAAACTCTCTGTGTCATGGTCCACTAGGTCACAAACACACACACACACACTTCTGCACACACAAAAACACACACCCTACGAACCGAGTGGCCCTAGATCGGCGAGACGTTTGATCTAACGCTCTCCCCCCCGCACACCCTCAGATGCAGCTGCACGGGGACGAGGACGTGAACCTGTCCTACAAGTACATGATGAGCGTGGACCCAGTGATCGAGGACAACATGGTGGCGCAGGACGCCGCCTACGAGTGGGCCCCCAAGAGGTGGTCCTACTGCTCCAAGCTCTGCGGTGGAGGTGGGTGGAGCAGCGGCCCCCCCCAGGGGCCACCAGCCCCTCCCCAGCCCTCCTGGTTGTTAAGATACACTGTCCTTATCATTCAGTAACAGCTTCACAGTTACAGTGACAGTTACTCAGTTACAGTTACTCAACTACAAAGTTACAGTTACACAGTTACAGTAAAACAGTTACAGTTACTCAGTTACAGTTACATAACTGCAAAGTTACAGTGACACAGTTACAGTTTCACAGTTATAGTTACACAATTACAGTTAAACAATTACAGTTACTCAGTTACAGTTACACAATTACAAAATTACAGTTACACAGTTACAGTTACACAACTATAAAGTTACAGTTACACAGTTACAGTTACACAACTACCAAGTTACAATTACACAGTTATAGTTATACAATTAGTTACACAGTTACAGTTACACAACTATAAAGTTACGGTTACACAGTTACAGTTAAACAGTTACAGTTACTCAGTTACAGTTACTCAGTTACAGTGACGGACTCTGACCCTGTAGGTAAACAGTACCTGCGCTACGGCTGCCGAAGACGGGCGGACAGTAAGATGGTTCACAAGACGTCCTGTAACAAGTCCAACATGAAGCCCAGGGGAGACATCCGGGACTGCAACCAGAAGCCCTGCCCCCCCCCCATGTAGGCCCCCCTCCGGTTTCACATTCACATGACCCCATCAGTGTAAACATAACCTACCAGGTGTTGGTTATGCTAATTCTAGCTACAATGATCTGAGTCACCAGTCACCAATCTTAGCACTTTAATTTGTTCATCAGTTTCAATTGGTTCATGTTGGGTTTCACATCTCTACATCACTTCTCCGTTTTGCCAAAATGTTTCAGTTTTTTTATGCCCCTCATTTAATATTGCATTATTTTTGAATTTCACATCTCCAGAGGTTAGGGGTCAATTTAACGATTCCTCATTAGACGGGCTGAGCCCTAAATAAGATTGAAATAAGAATTTAACATACCAAATGCAATGGATTATTTTTTAGGCTATTGGCTAGGGGGAGGACGATGAAGGTTGGATAGGGTTACATACTCATGTATGTACACATTTATAAATGTTATAGGAGAATGTGCCGATTGGTCCTTCTACTCACTGTGTTCATTCAAACCCCCATTTGAATGAACACCCCCGACCGTCTGGATGAAACCTAAACAAAACCGTCTAGCTTCAATTTAGAAATCACGAGAAACGACTGGAGGATTTTCCGAAGGGCCAACGTTCAGAGAGTGCGGCTCAGTGCCCTGAACAGCGTCGTAGGGTCAGAGGTCCGGCTGAACGCGCTCATCCCTCCTCTCTGCAGCTGGGTGACCGGGGAGTGGCAGAACTGCAGCAAGTCCTGCGGAAAGACGGGGCAGCAGATGCGCTCGGTGAGCTGCGTGCAGCCGTCGGACAACAACACCACGCGCTCCATCCACAGCAAGCACTGCAACGACGCCCGCCCGGAGGCCCGGCGCAGCTGCAACCGCCACCCCTGCCCCGCCCAGTGGAGGGTGGGGCCCTGGACCCAGGTACCAGCTCAGAGCCTCCAGCAGGGAGAGACCTCCAGAGTGGAAGGGCTCGGTCAGCGCTGGCTGGCGGTGCGACCGTCGGACGCCAGCTGGCGTAGCTCGGCTAGCTGGCCGGGATCAGCTAGCTTCACACAAAATAAGAAGATAGATTCTAGGAACTCCCAGAACCAGTCACACCAACCGTTTAATTATCCAATGACTTCAGATCTATTCATGCTCCTATATTTTGGCCTTCTGTATTATTATTATTATTATTATTTTTTGGTCTAATTTTAAAATAGTTTTTGAAAGGCTACCTGTAGAAAGCATTGCTGATTACATCAGAATAAGAACCACTACAGGAATGATATTTAGCGTGTGTGTGTGTGTGTGTGTGTGTGTGTGTGTGTGTGTGTGTGTGTGTGTGTGTGTGTGTGTGTGTGTGTGTGTGTGTGTGTGTGTGTGTGCGCAGTGTTCGGTGATGTGTGGTAACGGGACCCAGCAGCGCCAGGCCCTGTGCCACACCAGGGACAACACCATCGGCCTGTGTCTGGACAGCAAGCCGGACACCATCCGCGTCTGTCGCAAGGACCCCTGTCCCAGTAAGCCCTGGAGCCCGCACACAATGAGTCCTCACCTAGGGCTGAACCCCAAGCATGGACACATCGGGTTCAATTATCTAGATTGAAGTTGGGTCACATAACACAATCATAAGATCTAGCTACTGATGTTGTTTCTTTGTATTTGGTTTTCTTAACGTTTACTGATTGAAATGAAATGATAAGCATTATATTCCAAAGGACAACATGTTGTACAGACACCTCGCCCGTCTGGAAACCCAGCCTCACCGATCCTCTTCCTCTTCTCCTCTCCTCTTCCTCTCCTCCTCCTCGCCTCCTTCTCGCCTCCTCCTCCTCTCCTTCTCGTCTCCTCCTCCCCTCTTCTCCTCCCCTCCCCCTCCTCTCCTCTTCCTCTCCTCTCCTCCTCTCCTCCTCCCTCTCTGCCGTCCCCTCCTCCCCTCCCCTCCTCTCCTCCCTCTTCCTCTCCTCCTCCTCCTCTCCTCCTCTCCTCTCCTTTCCTCCTCCTCTCCTTTCCTCCTCCTCTCCTCCTCATCTCCTCTCCTCCTCCTCTCCTCCCTCTCTCCTCTCTCCTCCTCCTCCTCCTCCTCTCCTCCCCTCCTCTCATCCTCTCCTCCTCTCCCCTTCCTCCAGAGGGTTCGTCCGACCTGAACAAGAACGGCAACATCCTGATCCAGTGGCTGTCCCCGCCCAACCCCCACTTCCCCCTCCAGAAGACCAGCTTACGTAAAACCTCCGTCTTTAGCTGCCAGCCCGGCCTCTACAGCGGCGAGCGCAGCTGCATGCCTCTGCTCTGCTGGGCACTGCCCTTCTCTCTGCTGCTCTGCCTGCAGGGCTGGCCCCGCTGGGGCCCCTGAGGGCCCCGTGACCCCCGCCTGGCCCGCCGATGGGCGGACGGCAAAGCTTTCGCTTCTCTAAAAAAAAATTAGGGGGAAGTTGGGTGTGGAGGGGGGGGGGCTGGTGTGTCTCTCTCTCGCACTCTTTCTCTCCCCCTCTTGTGTCTCTCTCAATGTCTGAGATGACTCTAACTGTGGTAGGCCTCCGGCCCCTGTGTGCTGGTTGGTTTCTCTCTCGCTCTCTCTCACTCTCTGTCTCTCTCTCAATCTGTCTCTGTCTCTGTCTCTCTCTCTCTCTCTCTCTCTCTCTCTCTCTCTCTCTCTCTCTCTCTCTTCTCTTTCTCTTTCTCTCTCTCTCTCTCTCTCTCTCTCTCTCATCATTTAAACTTTGAAGCGCGAGGAGCGCGGCGGGAAGCGGCGGACGGTCCGAGCGGGTTTTTTTGAAGCGTTGGCTTCTCTGAGGTCGGCCGGGGGTCGGGGGAGAGGGCGGGAGCACGCGGCCGTTGGACAGCGGCGGCCGCCGGGTTTTTTCCTCGCTCGCCAGCCGCGAGTCGTCATGACGCGTCACGGGCCACCGCCCCCCAAAGTGCGGTCGTGCTTTTTCTTTTTTTTTTTTTTGGGAGGAGACAGGTGTGTTGAAATTATACGAAAAGGTATATAAATATCTATATTGAAAACAAAGAAAAAAACGTTAATAAAAACAAACAAAAAAAATTCAAGCTTTATGGTGAATGTGATCTTGTCACAATGAGGACATCTTTGCTAAAAGTGCTCATTCCACCTCCTGGTCCCATTCTGGGGTGAGGGGGAGCGCAGCTGCACTCTCTCACTCTCTCACTCCCTCGTTCCATTCCCCCATGACAGGAACTCAGCACAGGGAACAGGAAGTGACACGCGTGAAGACCTATTGATACTAGGGGGCGGGGGAAGCGATGAGGGGGGGCCACCGAGAGGGACGGCTGATAAAAAAATTGAAAATATATGAAAAAATAGTGAAGGGAAAAGCAGGGGAAAGGAGCCGAGTGCTCAAGGCTACTCTTCATCTCTCCTCATCATCCGCCCGTCCCCTTTCGACTGTTATACTGAAGTTCAATAAATGCAGCTTATTTGTGCTTGCAGACTTTAAACAAATACATCTATAAATATATTTGTATTTATATATACCTATAAATCTAAATCTATATAAGTCACAATAATATTACTAATGTTTTACCATGAATAAGCTGTAGCTTATTTGCCTAAAACCTTTGGACTGCTATTGATCGCTTAGATCCTTGACTGTTATGTGTATTTTTTTATTGATTTTACATGAATACAGAAGAAACTATTTAATAAGGGTAAAGTGTGTGGGAGGGGAAAGACCTATATTATGCAGGACCTGGTCAGTAATGCCTCTCCATTCTCTCAGATGGAGCAGCGGGTTGTTCTTCTTGTTTTATTAGTGGGATAGGATCACATTTTGTCATGCACATTTGCATTCCTCACCTGTGTGTGTGTGTGTGTGTGCGTGTGTGTGTGTTTGTGTGTGTGTGTGATGTTGAGTGAGTGAATTTGTATGTTGAATGAATGTGTGTGTGTGTGTGTGTGTGTGTGTTTGTGTGTGGGCCTGACCATATCTGTATTATGATGCGTAACTTGTATGTTTCTGTATGTGTTTGTTTGTGTGTGTGTGTGTGTGTGTGTGTGTGTGTGTGTGTGTATGTTTGTGTGTGTGTGTTTACGCGTTTGTGTGTCTGTGTGTATGTGTATTTATGTCTGTCTATATACGTGTATGTCTGTGTGTGTGGTTTGTGTGTGTGTGTGTGTGTGTGTATGCATGCGTCTGTAAATGTGTGCGTATGATTGTGCGAGTGTGTCTGTAAGTGTGAATGTGTGTGTGTGTGTGTGTGTATGTGTGCGTATGATTGTGCGAGTGTGTCTGTAGGTGTGAATTTGTGTGTGTGTGTGTGTGTACGTGCACACGCGAGTGCACCTGTAAGAGATCCTTATCATCCGGGCTTCTAGACATAGCGATCAGATACAGAAATACCTCATAAACCTTGATTTGAGAGCGTCCAATCTCGTTTTTACTTTTTGATGAACATTATCCACATGAACAATGCCTTATCTTGGATTGAATGTAATGGCATTTATCTGTGAAAGAGATGGCTTTACTCATTCAAAGTTTCACTCGGAATAGAGGCAGCTTCAAACCAACTTAACAAACTATCACCCGGCAACCATCAGACCTACCGAGGTGACGTTGGACTGATTTCCAACTACTGGGAAGGGTTTACAAAGGGCCTAGGGTATGGAAACACATGGCATCTAGGAAAAAAGAAGCACTTCAGACTTGTCATTGTATTGTGATCACATATTTCTGTTGTGACGATGTAGCGAACTATCCAAGGTTTCTGCTGGAGTTGGATCGCAAGAGACCAAGCCAGACCTAGCAGTGCGATACTGTATATAACATTGGTGTTGACTGTATTTAATAATGTTCATGACTGTTATCTTCTTACTTATGAGGGGCGGGAAAAAATCTATACTATTCTATACTTTGGGTAACTGTTTCGTGGCTTCACTGGCCTGCTGCGTGGGGCGGGCTAACGTTTGGCTAACGTTTGGCTAATGTTTGGCTAACGTTGGGGATGCATTCAGATGGACTACGTGCACTGCGTCTATATGCACTTTGATTTATCAGGGAAATTTATTAATGTTTTGTAAATGTTTCATATGACACTTAATGTGCCATTCCAGTTTTTACATTGTCAAGGAAATTATGTATTTTATTTAGGCAAATACTATCATTTATGTACACTCGTCATTTATTTTCTCAGTCGAAAAAAAAACGGATTGACTGGTTGATTTCCAAGTAATGAAGTGTTTTACCAAAGTAACTGTGAACTTGTACCTTTCGATACAGTTGAATTATTTTTCTTAACAAAATAATATATCTATATATTGGGTTTGGGTCGTACATCTCATTGTTTCAGTTCCTGTCAAGTTGTATCAATAAAACGTTTGAAAAAGTGAACTCAATCTCTCCTTGAGGATATACACTACTACTGCTACTACGGATCATACCAGCATGGTCAGAGTATAACGCCACATAGAACAGATAATAGAGTGGCAATGAGTAAAGAAACATGTCCACACCTTGACTCTTTCATTTCTATTTCTGTTTCACCACTCTGGACTCATCCTTTGGTGTTTTCTAGTCTTTCCATTGTACCTGTCTTTCTTTCTTGCATTTCCTGCTAATAGATTGGCTTC
Organism: Gadus macrocephalus; assembly: GCF_031168955.1. Taxonomy (NCBI): domain Eukaryota; kingdom Metazoa; phylum Chordata; class Actinopteri; order Gadiformes; family Gadidae; genus Gadus; species Gadus macrocephalus. The sequence goes on along the minus strand of NC_082391.1, from coordinate 23,232,045 downwards.
ATTACCTCTACTAATACTTCTATCTATCTACGATGTGCAAACCGATGCTCATAAACTCTTGCACCAGAAAACAAAAAAAAGAAACACACAAACTCAAGCAGACACGCATGCAGACACACACACACACACACACACACACACACACACACACACACACACACACACACACACACACACACACACACACACTTACACTTACGCACAGCCTTCCCAGAACTGAACCCAGTCTCAGCTCTCTGTTCTTTCCCCCAACAGGTCAGCGTTGCCATGGAGACCGAACGGTGTTCTGTCGCATGGAAGCGCTGAAGCGCCACTGCTCTCTGCCTAGCTACCAGCGCATGTGCTGCAAGTCCTGCAGCAACGTCACCCTCCTCGTACCCTTCTCCACCACCAGCTCCACCCCCAACACCTCCGCTCCGCCCGCCGTCACCACCGACCATCCCACCAGCAGTCCAGGCGTTGTGCTAAGCACCTCCACCCCCTTGACCCCCACCATCACCGCGACTTTGTCTCCCATTCCATCTTCACCCTCCAACTCTAGGGCCGCGACCCAAACCCGCCTGCCCTATGCCTCGTCAACCACCTCCGTAGCACCTGTAACCTCTGCTGGCATCAGCTCCACCAAAGGCACCACCAGCTTTCCCCCCATTGCTAGCACCATCCCCACCATTCCTGGCACCAGTATTCCAACCATTCCTGGCAACATGCCCACTATTCCTGGCACCACCATGTCCACCATTCCTGGCACTACCATGTCCACCATTCCTGGCACCACCATGTCCACCATTCCTGGCACCACCATGTCCACCATTCCTGGCACCACCATGTCCACCGTTCCTGGCACCACCATGTCCACCGTTCCTGGCACCAGCATTCCCACCATTCCTGGCACCATCACGTCCTCTATGGCCTCCTCCACCCTTAGCTTCATGACGACTTCCCCGCTGATCCTCACTGGGCGCGTCCCTACAGGTTCAGCTCCACTCGTGCCTCCACCAGATGTGGAGGAAGGCCCTACACGCCTGACACCAATGACCACTGCCCTGGCCGCTAGAGAGCTAGGGCCCCAGAGCACCGCACAGAGCCAGGTGACGGCCCCACCACGTCCGAAGAAGAAGCCTAAGACGAAGAAGGACAATAAAAAAGCCCTGTTGCCCAAGAAGTACGGTGTTCCCAAGAACAAGACCAAGAAGGTAGCTCCAGCCAAGATTAAACCCAAAAAGAATATTTTGCCCAAACGTGTGATAAAAGAAATGGTCACACCGTTGACGACTCACAAACAAAATACTTCATCAAAAGTAAAGCCCAAAAAGAAAACGGTGCAAAAGACCAAACTTCCCAAAATTGCTAAACCGAAGAATACACTGAAATCCAAAACCAAAGTGGTCAACAAGAAAGATGGGACCAAGAAGATCTCCAAAGAGAAGAGAAAGCCTCCAAAACAGAAGAATCCAAAGAAGAAAATGTCTCCAATGGGCTCATACTACAGCACAACCACGATGAACCCCACCAGCCCAGGGGGTTATCGTTTCTCCACCATCTCCTTCAGCGCAACCCTCTCCGCCAACCCTCCCAGCACGCCTCCGCCCCGGTCCACCACCAACGTCACCATCGTTCCCAACATCACAGACACGGCCAGCGAGCATCCACTTTGGCACTTCGACCGCAGCCATCCTGAGACCAGTACTCCCAGCATGCTTCACTTTGACGAGGTCATAACAGCATCCACGGGAACCATTTACTTTGACGACGTTGCGACGCCCAGCGGCACGATGTCCGCGGCGTTCCCGGACTCCGGCGACGCCACGGTGTCGAGTGGGACCGTCCTCTACGACGACGACATGGTCGCCGTGCAGAACCCCTACGGTGGCGTCGCCATAGTGACCGGCGGCACAACGGTGCTGGAGGATGGCCTCACGGGGTCCATCTCCCCCGGTTACTATGACGACGTCACAGCGGGTTTGACCACGCCCCCTTGGCCAGGCGACCTTTCAGAGGAATACATCCCGGTCCGGGTTCCCCTTGTTCCCGTGACGGCCGTACCCCCGGATGTTACCACCACCACCGTGGCTACCACAACAACAACAACAACAACAACAGCAACAACAACGACAGCCACACAGAGGAGCGAGCAGAGGAAGGAGGAGAACAACTCGGTGGAGGACGTGGAGTACGACCGCGTCGTCGGCGCGGACATCGGAGACGTCTCCCGGAACAACCAGATAGGCCGGCGACGGGTCAACTTCCGGGAGCGGACCAAGAACAAACGCATCCAAGAACTCCTGGAGGAGAAGCGGAACTTCCTGCTCCGGAGAAAGAGGGGCCAGGCGGCGCGGTGACTCGGCGCCGCCGCCGCCTGGTTTTGGTTTCTCTTATAGAGAAAAACCTCAGACTGGCTCTGAAGACTCTGTGGTTCAAACCTAGGGAAGCCACTATCTGACCAGCCCCCCCCTCCCCCCCTCCCTCCCTCCCTCCCTCCCTCTGACCAGCCCCCCCCTCCCCCCCTCCCTCCCTCCCTCCCTCCCTCTGACCAGCCCCCCCCTCCCCCCCTCCCTCCCTCTGACCAGCCCCCCCCTCCCTCCCCTCCCTCCCTCCCTCCCTCTGACCAGCCCCCCCCCCCTCCCTCCCCTCCCTCCCTCCCTCTAACCAGCCCCTCCCCCCCTCCCTCCCTCCCTCTGACCAGCCCCCCCCTCCCTCCCCTCCCTCCCTCCCTCCCTCTGACCAGCCCCCCCCTCCCTCCCCTCCCTCCCTCCCTCTGACCAGCCCCCCCCCCCTCCCTCCCCCCCTCCCTCCCCTCCCTCCCTCCCTCTAACCAGCCCCTCCCCCCCTCCCTCCCTCCCCTCCCTCTGACCAGCCCCTCCCTCCCTCCCTCTGACCAGCCCCCCCCTCCCTCCCTCCCTCCCTCCCTCCCTCCCTCCCTCTGACTAGCCCACCCCCTCCCTCCCCTCCCTCCCTCCCTCTGACCAGCCCCTCCTCCCCTCCCTCCCCCCCTCCCTCCCTCCCTCCCTCTGACCAGCCCCTCCCCCCCTCCCTCCCCTCCCTCCCTCCCTCTGACCAGCCCCTCCTCCCCTCCCTCCCCCCCTCCCTCCCTCCCTCCCTCCCTCCCTCCCTCCCTCCCTCCCTCTGACCAGCCCCTCCCCCCCTCCCTCCCTCCCTCCCTCTGACCAGCCCCTCCCCTCCCTCCCTCCCTCTGACCAGCCCCCCCCTCCCTCCTCTCCCTCCCTCCCTCCCTCTGACTAGCCCCCCCCTCCCTCCCCTCCCTCCCTCCCTCTGACCAGCCCCTCCCCCCCTCCCTCCCTCCCTCCCTCCCTCTGACCAGCCCCTCCCCCCCTCCCTCCCTTTGAGCGATGTCAATGCCTCTAAACAGGGCTAATCAGAAGGGAGACGGCCCGGTTCTCCTCATGGGTGATAAATAAGGTGCTACGCTAAGATTCAGAGATCAAAGGCAGATGCAGATGGCTGCAGGTGTCTTTACGTGGACTAAAAAAGCAATAGAATATGCGATGAATACAATTAAATGTGACCAGTTTAACTGCCACCATACTTACCTTACTTATATACCGAACATGTAAAAATGTAATTCAGTTGGTATCAAAATCTTAACAGAGAATCTGTTATCTCATCACATAAGGTTTGTACAAATGTAATATATCAGTAAATATCCTTACATTGGAATTCAGGCCAGCCCAAGACAGCAGAGAAACCGGTGCAGTAAACGTATATAAATACCACTCAGGGTCATGGTAACAGACACGGGGCGAACCAGCTCCTCTACCACCCACAGGGAGAAGGATTCGTGGCTCAACCCCAGCGTCACTTCCAAATTACACAGGAAGACTGTGAGATTTCAAATAGAGACAGTTCTCTCGCTGCTTATTGTCTATCATCTGCTTCCATACGTATAATTTAATTTCTGTTTCTTAAGAAGTTAAGCATCATAATGATTATAAAAGCGTTATTAGCTTTGGCTAGCTTTGACTTTATCTATAGCATCTTGATAACTCAATAAGCTAGCTTGGGGGTTTATGAAGAGTACAGAGGGATTTCGTATACAATATATGTACATAAAAAACAGAACTTAATGTTTAATATATATTAAAGTTTTAAGTGCCTGTGGTATTTTGCAAATAAGAATTGTGGTTGGTCTTTTTTTCCAATGTTTAAAACAAACTGTTATTTTCCCAGGTAATGCATGTACAACCTGAGATTTGAATTTGTTGACTCAGAAAACATCATTGCACACCATGCAATCGGCCAAGTGACGTCCGTACATTAGTGACCTCTAGAGGGAGACAGAGGTCCTTGTTTTGTCAAAAAGGACCATGGCCAAAGAGACAGCAAGAAAAACATGATGACAAGGACTTGGCTTAAGCTAGTCATGTGTTTGTGTTGACATGGCAGGAAACGTCTAAATCCATCTCCTTTATCTATAGCTACAGCTTAATCATGTCAACCATAAATCATTCTCACTGTTAGTCTAAGAATACGATAAAGATGGCATGAATACGTAATAATGTTGTCGTAAAGACGAGGGTTCACAAACCACTTTGCTGAGGATTTCAGTGGAACATAAAATGCTTTGCGTCTTTGGCTTTTCTTTATTTTGTCATTTGCTTGTTACAGGAAAACTTCCGGATTTTTCCACCTAGACCCTATATTGCCATTACTTTGTTTCTAAGGGAATATTGGGGATAAAACTATTTTCAGATTTATCCTTATCCATTATTGAGCGAGAACGTTGCAGCAGTAATCCTAAAAACGGTCTGCTTAGTAATCTTTTAGGGCAAGAGTGCCTGTCCATGGTTTTGCCACTGACAAATTTATGAAAGAATCCGAACAGAGAAATAAAATGCAACACTTATGCTTGATTCAGTCTGTTAGTTGAGTGAAACCAAGTCTCGCTCAGGGAGAACCGATCTGAAAACGAATCGTTGCAGGATATTGACAACACTTTTGTCCAACATAACAAGCTCTCTTCTTTCCAGCTCTCAGTCAGCAGTTTTCCTTTAACGTTGTAACTTTGACCTGGAATATGGACCTCCAGTCAATAGATGAAATGGTATTCAGGAACGAAGCCCCACAGCAGTACTCATTCGTGTGCCTCAGTTTGTTCATTCAGTGTTCAAAGCGTGGATCTATTGAAGCGTGACCACCGCTGCATTACTGCAACCCCAAGGAAAGTTCATAAATCCTAGAACTATTTACTGCGTTTGTGGTCGTAGTCAAAGTCTGGTAGGTGCTTGGTTCTTCATGGCGATTGTATACTCGCAAGTGTATGAGTAAAAATAGCCCAGTGTAAGAAGAAGAAGGATTGTTATTTATTATTTATTTCATTCATATTTTATTTGTTTTTTACAAGAAACGAAAAAGCGATATTTTAAATTCTTACGGTAAAAATAAAGATTTGAGGAATGGTTCATTCAGCCACTGTCATTGACAATGCAATTGACTGAAACACCTAAAGCTAGAATAGGCAATTTATTTAAGAAGCCTTTTTTGTCATACATATTGAAATTCTCATTACTTTGCGACAGAAATGAACACTCAATGCTATCGTGAAGAAAGACAGTATCTATGGCTGTCTCTTGGCTCAAGCGATGGCCTCCCTGTCTGTCTACCCACCCAGCCCGGCTTACAGGCGAGCACTTCAACAGGTTACGCAAGAGCGAGTCTTTCACAACGCTAGGCTGACCTATCGATACAGACACGTGTACCTGTGGGAGTGGAGAAAGAGAAATCCAATTGTGGCGTGTTCAAAGTTTAAGTGACCTAGAGTGAGTTTTTGAAGACGGACTATAAATGGAAAAAAGTGCTAAAAGCCTTGTTGGTCCTGCTGTGTCTTGAGCTTCCAATTTACTTACACATGCCAGTCCTTTTGAAAACAGTGTCTACACTGTGTGTGGTCTACACTGTGTGTGTGTGTGTGTGTGTGTGTGTGTGTGTGTGTGTGTATGTGTGTGTGGTGTGTGTGTGTGTGTGTGTGTATGTATGTGTGTGTGTGTGTGTGTGTGTGTGTGTGTGTGTGTGTGTGTGTTGTGTGTGTGTGTGTGTGTGTGTGTGTGTGTGTGTGTGTGTGTGTGTGTGTGTGTGTGTGCGTGCGTGCGTGCGTGCGTGCGTGCGTGTTTGTAAAAATAGATGAAAGAATAATTCTGAGAATGTGATAGTTTGGCCCCAGACCAAAGGAGGTCACACCACAAACACCATTCGATCCACAGATTAGACAAGGACACTTCTGTCCTATGACTACCCTTTGATACACACAATGGGCACTCTTAACACGTATCCCAAAGGCCAATATGTATTCAACCGCCACTTTTAACCCATCAACCCGTTATTAAGTGTCAATGTACCGATGAATGCCAATTCAGAACCTTTCATTTTTCCATCATCTGCATTGTGGGAATGCAAATAGTTTTGGGATTGCTTTTGAAGATAAATAAACTTCTGTCAGTCTCGTTCAGCAGTTTCCCACTCTGAAATAATTAACAACTCGTGGCTTGGTTTCAGGCTCGGCTTGGGAGCATCCTTGCTGCTTCCAGAGGGAGCGAATACACACTTATTACCTTGTTGTTATTACCTTCCTATTCACAGTCCATTTCCTCCAACGATCATTATCGAGTCCTCATTTGACTGCGACTACACGTTATTATGCAGCCCTGAGGTAAAACAGTTCTGAATAAAAAATACACAAAAATAAACCAAGGGTTATGACCCTTGCCTCCTGCACTCTACTACCTCGGGGTTGCATGTGCATGAGGCCCAGGAGGTAGAACGGGTTGGCTGGTAACCAGAAGGTTGCTAGTTCAATCCCCGGCCCCTCCAGGATGGAGTGTCGAGGTGTCCCTGAGCGAGGCACCTCACCCTGACTGGTCCTGACCAGATGGCTTTCGCCTGCGTGGTCGACACCACCATCGGTTTGTTAATGTGTGTATGAACGGGTGAATGTGAGGAGGTATTGTAAAGCACTTTGAGTGGCCACTGGTTAGAAAAGCGCCGTATAAATGCAGTCCATTTACCATTCACAACATCAACACCTCATCCAAATGACAGTGGGACATGTATACGTTTGTTAAGACCAGAAACTGCATGCAGACGCAGGAAGGCAAGCTGATGATAAACGGTGTAAAGTGTGGTGGGAACGTGTCCTCACAGGTTACACTGGCTCCATGGTGAGCCAGTGACTCACCTTAATGACACAAACTGACGGTTGGCCTCCACAACGTTCATGCGTACTGAAAGGCTGGGTCTGGCACAATGGCCTCTGTGGTTCCACATAGAGGCGGCGACGCCGCTACGCCCTCCATGTGACCACACCAGCACGGCTCCACGTGCACGCCCCTCACCTGCCTGGGAGGGGGCTGAGCTCGGGTCAATTTGCCTGCCGAAAATTCATCAAGTTAGCAGCTCTCTTTAGACACGTCTCTATTTCATGTTTCCTTGTCTGCTGTTATGTAGTTATGTAGCACAGTGGAATCCGATCCGTGCCTGTTAGGCATACTCCAGTACCTGTATTACCTTTCTCTTTAATCGTTTCTCTCTGTACCACCTTTCTGGTGCTTTCCTTCCTTTTATTATGTTCAATAAATATTGTGCTTGTTCTCAATCAAATATTCTGCTTTCCATGCCTATGTTATTGCCCTATCCTTAACGTATATGAAGCCTGTCTGTTATACAGTCCTACCATGCATTTTACATGGCTTATTTACTGTTGTAATTGTATTGTTATTGTTGTAATATTATTGGTTAGTATGAGGTCTGTTTTTTTTCTCTCTCTCTCTCTCTCTCTCTCTCTCTCTCTCTCTCTCTCTCTCTCTCTCTCTCTCTCTCTCGCGCTTTTTCTCTCTCTCTCTGCCTCGGTCTCCATCAATTCCAATACAGTCAGCCAATGGTGCTCCGTGTCTATTTTTAGAACCAGGGAAGGAGGGCAAACCAAGAACAAACTAGGTGGAGAGAGAGAGGGAGTGAGTGAGGGACAGAGGGATAGAGAGCAAGAGAGGGCTGGAAAGCAAGAGAGGGAGAGAGACAGAGAGAGAGAGAGAGAGAGAGAGAGAGAGAGAGAGAGAGAGAGAGAGAGAGAGAGAGAGAGAGAGAGAGAGAGAGAGAGAGAGAGAGAGAGAGAGAGAGAGAGAGAGAGAGAGAGAGAGAGAGAGAGAGAGAGAGAGAGGGAGTGAGTGAGTGAGGGACAGAGGGAAAGAGAGGGAGAGAGAAGGAGAGGGAGTGAGAGAGCAAGAGAGAACAGATACAATGTGCCTTCTACCGCTGGCTAGTGGATAGATAGCAGCCACAGTAGGAACGAGAGCAGCAGGGGAGGACGGCACGCTGCAGGCTCCAGACCCTCTCTGAAGCACAACAACTGGGGACAACTATTCCCACCACACTGCTCCGACCATCGCTGACCGACTGGGCAGAGCAAACAGCGGGAATTGGCTCGGACAAAGGCGAGTGTGAGCAGGTGAGTGTGAAATCCAGCCACGCAGCTAAATAAACACACAGCAGAAAAATATAGAAATCTAAAAGCCTAAAAACAGCAGTTTATGTGTATCATGGGTAGTGTGGCAAGTGTTAACATGTTACAGGATCAGTGTTAAATATTATCCCAGCTTTTGCTCAGAGAGTATTTCCAGTGTTGTATGCTAAAGGTGGGGATTCTAAATTTAGCGGCCGCTACACCTTGGAGGAAAACTGGGAGAGGCTGGCATTTTGGGAAGGCAGGGTACTATTTTTGACACAGGCTGAGACGGAAATACATCTCAGGCTGCACTCTGGGGTTTAACAATATGGGGTTACATAAGAAAAATCGACGGGCACATTTTGTGGCCGGGGGTATTTCAGATCCTACTTTATTTCCCTGGTTCCTGTGCTGCGTTTGCTTTGTATTTGTGTGTTTTTACTGGGATAAGACATAGCTGAGAGTCTATGTCTTAGCACCGGAAAGCTTCCAAAGCACTGTGCACTTCCACTGTGGTCCAGTGATGAGACCATCATTAGGATACAAGCCAAATAAAGTACCAGTACTAATTCAAAACACACTTAAAACCTTTCATGTCATAAGATTACGTCAGATACAGCTATTTTCATCATATAGGACGTCGGTTAATGAATGTGATAAATTCGGCGATTGCAAACACGTCTGAAGTGAGTAAATTAGGAAATGAAGACTAGACGAGATTCATATCAGACGACTTAGCTTAAACAACTGTCTGCCCTGAGCGGCCCCTCCTTTAGTGTTCAGACGAGATCTGGACACTAAAGAATGAATAGAAATGTCAAGGCCATAAATAAACAATACAACTCCAAAGGAACCCCCACCGGCTAACGGGGGGCGTGCTCGCTGCGTCCTCAGGCATGAGGCCCCGCTCCAGACCGCTGAGCAAGAGGAGGCTCCAGCTGCCGACCATCAGAGAGGGCAGCGAGGAGGCGCCCAGGGACCCCCCCCACCCCCCCCGCCTCCGTCTGCTCCCAGGACTACCTGCTCTCCATCTGCCACCTGGCCCTCCCCACCTTCCCGGCTCCGCCCGGCGGGGGGGCCCCCGACCCTCTGGAGCTGCTCTACGGCGCGCCGGCCCTCTCCTCCTGCTGGGAGGGCGGGCGGCGAGGAGAGGAGGAGGAGGAGGAGCGTGGGGGGGCAGAGCGGGGAGGAAGGCCTCTCCGGTTGGCGCGGCGACGGGGACGAGCGGGACGGCCGCGAGGGGAGGCGGCGCGCCCGGGCCAACAGCGTCCCCCGCCTCACCAGCCCCCAACTGCCCCCCGAGGCGCAAGGGCAGCTGCCCCGAGGTGCACCCCCCTGCCCGGCCCCCAGACCCCCCGCGCCCCCCCCCGGGCCGCGCCCCCAGGCGGCCCCCCGGTCCCAGAGGTCAGAGGACAGTCCGCAGGAGGAGACGGGGGGCCGAGGGGAGAGGGGGGTGGGGGCCGAGGAGGAACAGGATCCCGGGGGCAAACCCTCCCTCCTGTCCCAGTGGCTCTCTGACTGTAGGTCAGCGTGGAGGGTCAAAGCAGGCCTGCTGCCGGCCATCGCTGAGATATAGGCCGGCCCGGCGGCCCCGGCGGCACGCAAAGACATTCTGTACTTCAACTCCATTCTTATTGTTTGTTTTTATATGTGTCGTTTCGTTCAGAGGTTGAGAAGAGACAACATGCAGTCTAACACTGGTCGATACAGCTGTATGAAAGGGATATCGCTTGCCTTAATACATAATGATGTCTACATGTTAATATATATTAAGGCAAGCTTATAGCTATATATTGTTACTCTTGCCTGTGATCTGTGATTGTTTTGCTTATATACTCTGACCAATTCGTGCTTGGCTTATGCCAAAATGAAATCTGAAATCTGCAAAATCATTTTATACCCTGGGTGCCCTGTGGGTCAGAGAAATAATGAAGGAATAAATAAACGATTGATTTTGATACTCTTAAACCATCGAGGGTTGAGTGTGCGTTTGCTTGCCGGTACGGACAGCTTGACAACACCACCCCTCGCATCTGTGCGGGTGTCCGTCGCCGTCGTTCCTATGGTAATTGTTGAGGGCGAGCTGGGTTAGTAAAACAAAAAAAAGAATAAAACCTTGATTCCAAATGCAGAGTTGGCAGGCTGGCGAGCGCACGCACGCCAACAGTAACACCGCAGCATCTTCTTTGTTTAGCCCTTTCTTGGAAAGCGTGAATCACCAACATCAGCGCACAATAGGGGACTCGGAAACCTTACACAAGCCCCCCTCATAGACGGCCAGCGAGCCGGTAAACCCAAGCGCTCTCCGGCTGCTGTTAGTGATACTACCGCTAGGGGGCAGCCTTGGCTCAGATTCTCATTCATAATGTCATGTATCCACGTAACGGTGTGCTTTGGAAGAGAATACTCCTGACCTCCAGTGGTCAAAAGCAGTCAGCTCAGGCAGAAATCCCCCAAAGGCCTCAGCTTGGTTACCAAAACAACCAACGTAGGCCAGAATATTCAGGTAAATTCTACTTAATATCCAACACACAGAACATCAATAACGCAGACTAAATGTTGACATTTTGAAAGCAAGTAATACAAAATAAACAACTCATGTCCACGTTCACAGTGACCTATTAAAACACCAAGTGCCGGGCAGTCAAAGTCCAATGAACCACCTGGGTCAGAGTGAAGGTTGAACTTTTAAGAGAGTCATGCATGCTGATTGTTCGGACTGCACATTTAACAAAACATGTTTACTACACCGCCATTTCACCATGTTTGTGAAATAGACAAATCATCAAAAGGGAGATAAGAATGAATGAAGCCTCTTTGTGTGTGTGTGTGTGTGTGTGTGTGTGTGTGTGTGTGTGTGTGTGTGTGTGTGTGTGTGTGTGTGTGTGTGTGTGTGTGTGTGTGTGTGTGTGTGTGCGTGTGTGTGTGTGTGTGTGCATTTGTGCATTTGTGCGTGTTTGTTCCTACTCATGTTAAATACAAAGACAAAAAGTATTTGCCGACCGCATCCTGCCGTTGATTCGCCTGTCTAGAAGGTAACCCCCCAGTCGGGCTGCCTCCCCACATCAGTGAGGTCATGGCTTCCTGTTCTGTTACACGGGGAAAGGGTCGCGTGGCTGGTGCTTGCAGATGCCAGTATTAGCATTGTTGGACTTATCATGATACAAGGATCAATGACCCCGACACTTAGCAGCTTATAATCCCACCTAAATTGTTAAAGAACAATGAGCTCTTTAAAAAGAAAAAAAAACTATATTTCAGCGTGGCCAAGGGATGACTTATCTATTCGATATTTCGATTTGGACTTTTAGCAACTGAGGTAAATAAGTTTGCGCAAACTTGTCGTGTTTGACTCACTCTGCGGTCCACAAGACCTAGTCGACCCCATCGTGGCGTAAAAGGACGTTTGATCGATGGAAAGCTCCATCCCCATCTAATCTAATGAGCACAGATAGTGTAGGACCGTTATTAATTATTAGACAGTGACAGTCTAACAGTCTAACAACAGGACTGTGATATACTGTATAAATATCAATAGTGGCAATAGTGGCAGTAAGGCTTTAGCATGATAGAGTCGTGGAGTTGGGCTTGATGTGACAGCCTCTCATTTGAATTTTGTATAAGTAATTCTATATAAAAAATTGTAGGCTAAATTTCTAACCCTCTGCGGACTGGAGGCCAATGCTCCGCTACCGGTACTGGTCCGGGCCCGGGGGTTCAGAACCCCTGGTCTGAATGACCAACAAATTATTTTAAGTTATGGTTTGATATCACGCTGACACTCAGGGGAGGGACTAGCACAATCCAACATGACCTAAATATGTGCCAACTGATAAGATTGAAAAACGTCAGAATGGGTCAGGATCTACACACCAGGGTTGCTAGACTGGGTACCCCCAGCGCATTCTGCCGGCGATCAAATTTGGCCTGCAGAAGGGTCTGGAGAAGAGCAATACATTTCTTTCTGCATCCGATACCTTTTTGCGGGAGCCAATCACCAAGCTGGCTTTTCCCTCTGGCGTGCTATTTGTTGGTTTAACACAATGACGACAGGGAAGCGACGGCAAGCAGCCAATAGCGTGCCGAGTCGTTTCAACGAGGCCCGTTGATCACATCTCTTGTGCTGAAGAAAATGACAGCAGCCTCCTCAGACCAACGTGCAATCTAGGATGGAGCTCGGTCTGGCTACAGGCTACAGGGTTGCTGCATTTGGGATGGATAGTCTTCTACAGTCAGTGGCGAGGGTGGTTGATTGCAAGGTTGTTTAATCCCAGCCGAACGTTTCTGAGTTTGAATCCCAGTATTGACAATCTTCCATGAGTGCAGATCCAGTATTGGTTGCTTTGGATAAAAGGCTCGGATCACTTATCACACGCTTTGAACCTCATCCCTCGAACGAACAGACGTTATCAGTGGTGATCTGCCCCAGGCTAGTAGAGGCCAACTGCTATGGTACATATGTATCTAGTGGCTTAACCCTATATATGTAGGCCCATTAACTATAGTGAGTATAGCAATAGTTGGCCTACAGAATAGATAAGACAGTACTTTGCTTATCTGGAATTAGGTACAAAATAATTTAAGGATAAGCCAAACCCAGCTTTGGCAGCAGCAGCATTTCGGCCTCAGAGTTTTAAACGTTTGATAGGAGAGGCGACGGTAAAGGGTTAAGAAACAACAAAAACACATTGGGTTAGGAGCAGATGAGACGAGGTAAAGGGTTAAGAAACAACAAAAACACATTGGGTTTCATAGGAGCCAGTGGTAATGGGCGTTGCAAACGTTGTCAAAACAAAAACAAACAATTATTTTAGGAATTAGGGTATCCCAGCAGGAGAGTAAGAGAATAGTAAGAGAATTCCTGTGTTATCAAGGAGCATCACTGGGTAGCCCTGGTACAAAGACTAATGGCTTTGCTTTATTGGTTTTGTTCTTGCACTTATCAAGATGTATGCAGAGTTCCTGTACTGACACTCATGTGAGGAACAAAAGCGCCTCCCGGAAATATAACCCCTGAAACATTGATGACCATGAGGTTCTATAGGTCGCCAAGTGCGTTAGGGCCTGCGAGGGCACTGGTCCTTGAGATGAGACGCTTATTGAGGTCAATATCATTTCTTGGAGAGCTTTCAGAGAGTCAAGATATAAGTAATATAGTTAACATATGGACTGCATTTATACAGAGCTTTTCTAACCAGTGGCCAATCGAAGCACAATTTTCCTACCAATATAAAGGAGGAATATGAATGATTTGATGCATGACTTCATGTTCTGGTACAAAGTAGGCCTAAGCTTTGGTCAAGTTTGCTGGAAACCACCTCTTCCCTTGACCCAGTTCTACTTTTTCAACAAATGTCATATTTCTTACGAAAGACAGATCCTTTCTCCAGCCTCACAAATTCATGAGAAAGGGAAATGAAAACAAAAGCTTCTCTGATACTTTCTAACCCATCGTTTGAGTTAGGGGCGGGGGGGGGGGCGGGGGCGGGGGGGGCGGGGGGGGGGGGCGGGGGGGGGGGGGCGGGGGTTTCGGTTGGGGCGGGGGTGGTGGGGGGGGCGGGGGTGTCGGGGGTGCAGATGCGGGGGGGCGGGTAGGAGGGTGGGGAGGGGGGGGGGGCTCTCGATCGATTTCCTGTAATGCGGCTTCTTCTGAAAAGTGTGAAAGTGGGAGACGCGAGCGGATGGGACATGCAGTGGAAATGAGACGCTGGTCAAAGTTCCACCAAGCTCTGAATACCACATTATGAATATCCGCTCGAAGGCCAACGTCTGGACGGAAAATGTTTCATCATCTCAACCTTTTTTTTCCAATCTGTGTTAATTGTGTGGGAGGTGATAACTGCTAACCCAACTAATCAAAGAAGTTCCAACCCACTCAAAATACTCACCATCACCGATGTCACTTGCTTTGGTGGGGCCACACGTAAGATGTCTCGGTGGTCCCTCGGTAGCCAGGCACTGCTCCGGACTACCTCTCATCTTATTATAGACTTTTTGAATCCTGGCCCATTATTAGACTTCAACCTGATATAATGCAGTACTTTATACTTTGCGCTTTGATCTTGTTCTACGTTTTTGACAAAACTATGGAGTTTAATTATCTGGAGAAGAGATATTTCGGTATCACTTTACATTCATTAAAATGAGTAAATGTGTAAAAAATTATGAACTAACAATAGACTAACATTTAATGAAAGGTTAACTAATGGTCTAGTTATCATTTACTAATCGTGCCATGTTCACTAAACATTACATTTAGAGTTAGCGTTAACCATAACCCTAACTCTAACCTTAACCCTAACCCTAACCCTAACCCTAACCTCAACCCCTATGCTAGTGGGGCTACATTATAATAAGTATTACTGCAATCACAAATGTTAATTCATGGTTAATAAATGTACCATTATTGTAAAGTGTTACTAATATTTCTTGGCCAACAACATTTTACTTCTGGAGGACTTAATAAACATAAAACAACAAAATAGCAACACTCATATTACATTTTCCATTTTCAGATAAAATAAATGTATTTTAAATGTATTCATATTTTTGCTGTTGTCGTTTTAGCCAATGATATGTTATCAAACATGCTTACATTTCAATATTGGAATTGTATGGGGGTGGAGAATATGACATTAAAAACAGGAAATAATCTGCAGCCAGAAAGTAAACCTTCCAAACGTTTGACTGGCCACAGCAGTTTCGTTTTCCGCGGCCTGAAGAATTCCCCCTTGCATCACTACGACGAGTTGACTTCACTTTCCGTGAAGGAGATGGATATAAAGAGACCCCGATGGTTCATCCTTCACAATCCACCTGTCTCTCTCTGCTGAGTCCTGAACCTCCTAGTCCTCTCGCTTTGCCTGGAAGACCAAGACAGCACCAGTGACCTTGTGAAGCCACAGAAGAAGAGATGAAAGCCACCATGTTCAGCCTCATCAAAGTCCTGCTGCTCCTGAGCCTGCTGGCATCGCTCTCCAGCGCCCAGAGTGAGTACATTACGCTGGTTAAGCAGTTTATTGTGTGTGTGTGTGTGTGTGTGTGTGTGTGTGTGTGTGTGTGTGTGTGTGTGTGTGTGTGTGTGTGTGTGTGTGTGTGTGTGTGTGTGTGTGTGTGTGTGTGTGTGTGTGTGTGTGTGTGTGTGTATAGTACCTACCTTATATTCTGACGGGTCATATACATTGTGTTAAATGGCTCTCTTTCTTTGCTGGTCATGGGTTGTATACATTGTTTTAAAGTGTCTCTCTTTCTCCCTCTTTTCTCTCGTTTCTAGGGCCTCGGACAAACCGTTGTCTGTGTTCATCCCTCCGAAAATCTGTCGGACAAAATTTACAAATGATCAACTTCTACGAAGCAAACACTTTCTGTGACACACTGGAGATTGTGTAAGAATTCTAAACTTGTTTTCTGTGATCCACTAATACTTGGAGTTCTAGGGACACTAATACATGCAGACATGTTGTCCATGGCACATAGATTGTAACTTGGGATCAATTAATATACTCACTGTTAGTAACCTGTGTAAAGCATGCTGCTTTTAAATGAACCATTGTTCTATCCATTATTGCCCTCTATATCTGGATGTATAGTAGGAGTATGTGTTGAAATAACAAAAAAAACGAAATAATAACAATAATAACTTGATATAATGACTAAAATATAAATTGTCTCTCCTCTCCAACAGTGTGACTAGGAAGGATGGAAGGCGGTTCTGTCTGAATCCCAACTCCAGAGACGGTCTCTACCTGTAAGTTTACAGCCTCCAATACGTCGATAACAATATACAATAGGCCTACATCATATCTAAAATTAATAAACTCGAGTTATTAACTGTCCGCAAGTAACGCAACATCGCATTTTAACCAAGACAGTAACCAAGAAAGTACCTACAATTTCTTGTCAAATGCTTTCAATGATCTCATCTCTTTTTTTCTCCTCTTTGTTTCGTTTTGTTGTTCTACAGTCAAAGGAGGAATAAAGACTCAACTCCTAGTTCTACAACCCCCCCCCAGTGAAGCCTCAACAGAGTGGTTTAATCCACACGAACACGCCACTGAAGAAAACAATGTCAAAGCACAAGGGTTACTTGTCTTTGTTGTATTTTAGATAAGCTATTTTGTTCCATAGGCCAAGTCTACTTTTTTTATATCGTGCATTGTGTGTATATAACGTGTTGTACTATAGTCCTTCTTTGATCTTTAATGTATAATAAAATGATGAATACATAACATGTGTCTGTGTTTACTTCTGTGATACCAGTGTTATTGCTATGAAATCAGTTCAGTTTCCTCGCGCCATTAGGTGGTTACTTATGGTGGTACACTACTGATATATACATTCTGCGGTAAAACACGGTGAAAAAATGAAGTATAATAACAACAAGCCAAAACTATCTGCTCACACAAGTACCATGTATATTTATATTTAGGGCACATGGTGTCGTGGTGCTGGACTGTCCACTCACACCAGCTCTGGAAGGGCGTATCTCGGGATTGGAGGCTCATAGGCTGTCAATCTATTTACACAATAACCACCTCCACACACGCGCGCACACGCGCGCACACGAATGAAGGCATTCACATGCGTGCGCTCCTTCACCAGTGTAGCCTACCTAAGCGTGGCCCCATACACGCACATAAGACTTCTTAAATACAAAAATATTACTTGCACGGTTGAGGACACTAGCACTACAGTCTTTCTATGCGTCTTTATTTTTTATTTCATTTTTTATTCCAGTCGTATTCCACTTCGTTTCTTCGTTCAATCTTTCTTTCAATTGCTACAATTGACAATGTAGCAATTGTGTACTGCATTGGATACGTATAACAGTTCTGGACACTTGGTCGTTCAATCGTTTTTGCCAAAACTTTCACTTTTAGAATATCTGATGGTGTGACGACATCCGTCTGTACCATCAGACTAGCTGAGTTCATTTAAAGTCGACTGCCAGCCTCAGTGAATATTGACTCGCTGCTTGCTAGAGAGTAATGGACGCTGTGACCTGTCGAAATATAGTTTACTTTTGTCCCACCATACTGCGGACCCTGCGGAAAGACATATTACCCTGCTGCAGAGCTGGAATCAGCTATTAGTCACTTTGAGGTAAGGGATCATTTAAAGGGAATTTAAGACGCGATCATGCATCATATTAGAACATGCCCTTGTAAAAGGCTACATGGGATAACTGAATTCATCACCAAAGAAATAAATGTTTTGCAGAAAATAAAAATCCGGTCAGCATTTGATTGGCAATGATCAGCAGATGCAGACACCGACTGCTGAAAGATTCATTTTTGCAAGTCATTGTATCCGGCGTAATCTGGCGTTAAACTAATTTATGCTGATGCTAAAAATAGTTTGCCCACTGTCACAGTTATGAGGGAACGATGGATTAGTTCAGGATTCCTGATATGGCTTCTTGTGACATGCATTAAGTTACAATTTGATAATGATGCTGCAGCACAACGGGTTATGTGAATAGTTTGCATCATAGGCTGCTTGCAGTACTAGATATGATCTATATGTACAATACAGTGAGCCACTAAGATTGCAGTAAGGGGCGGCTTCATGTAAACAGCACGTTTTCCTTTATTAAAAAGTCTGAATCGTCATCTTTTGCGTTTGATTTGTGCGTGCGTGTGTGGGTTGCATGCATGCGTGTGTGTGCTCGTGTGCGTGCATGCTGTGTTTAAGTATGTGTGTGCCTGTCTGTGTGTGTGTGTGTGTGTGTGTGTGTGTGTGTGTGTGTGTGTGTGTGTGTGTGTGTGTGTGTGTGTGTGTGTGTGTGTGTGTGTGTGTGTGTGTGTGTGTGTGTGTGCTTGCGTGTGCATTTGTGTGTGTGTGTGTGTGTGTGTGTGTGTGTGTGTGCTTGCGTGTGCATTTGTATGTCTGAGTGTGTCTGTGTGTGTGTGTGTGTGTGTGTGTGTGTGTGTGTGTATCTGTGTGTCTGTGTGTCTGCCTGTGTGTGTGTGTGTGTGTGTGTGTGCGTGTGTGTGCGTGTGCGTGTGCGTGTGAGTGTTAGTAAAATGATCCGTCCACTGAGCAGGTAACCAGACTCTATTCTATTTGAAGGAGGCCAGTCAGGCGAAGGATCTCTCAGAACTCGGTGCGCCGCGCGAACATGATCTCTCTATTTGTCGTTTGCTAAAGAGCGCCACCGCCACTAAGCCTACGCCTGTATACTGCTCGTGGATCCTCTAATGCTTTCACTTCTCGTATTTGTCTTTTTGTGGAAGTGTGCCATCTGAAGTTTGGGTCGGGACCTAGACTCTGTGGAGCTGCTGTCTGACTTTGTTTCTCGTACCATCGTCTACTGGCAGAATGTCCGC
Organism: Gadus macrocephalus; assembly: GCF_031168955.1. Taxonomy (NCBI): domain Eukaryota; kingdom Metazoa; phylum Chordata; class Actinopteri; order Gadiformes; family Gadidae; genus Gadus; species Gadus macrocephalus. The sequence goes on along the minus strand of NC_082391.1, from coordinate 23,213,268 downwards.
GAGACCAGGAGACCTCCCAGGTAACATCATTCATTAGGATCCATTTCTTGTTTTTTTTCTTTGTTGCTTTGAAGAACTTCGGATTGAGTATAGAGCCGAACAAAAAGGTGAGTAAGAGGTTGAGATCAGTGTGTGGATGATAATGATGAAGGAGGTAATGGAGGTTATGATAAGGATAATGGGGCGAGGAATGGTTGGAAGTGAGATGATGATGATGATGAGGGTGAAAGTGATGATGATGATGATAATGATGATTATGATTATGGTGATGAAGGAGGGTGAATGTGTTTGTACCGGCAAAGGGTTGTAAATGAAGATTAAATCATTTAAGAGATATTCGATGTCCTTCATGAAACCGTTCGTATTTATCAATCAATTGATCACATAATAACCATGCTTAATCTGTTGGATGGGAGAATAATAAGCCTGTGTCTTCCATAAGATATGTAGTTTTATTCATCATATAAAAAGGGAACAATAATTATATCATAAACTGTATTACAGTCCTTATACTTTGAACCCTTGTTAATTTCAAATAACTCACAAACGTTTTTGAAAGGTACTAGATGACCTGTTAAAATGTAACTGGAAGAAACCATTTGGATTTCATAGTATAAAGAGAGGCTCTTTAATCAAACTCTCCTATGGTGCAGCGCTGGAGTCCGGCATGCCGTCAGGGTTCTTCTACGGCCTGTCCAATCCCATGGGAATGGCCCGGCGCACATACGATGAGAACCTGGACATCCCCCTGAACTCCCCACCCCCGGACATGAGTGTCAACATCCTGTGGAAGGACCCGGTCATTCCACGGCACAGATTCAAGAAGCTCCCACAGGTACTATTATTATTATATATACGTTGGTATTATTATACAAAGGAGCACCGCAATAACACTTCAAAACATTTAGAGCAGCATTGTGTAACCTTTCTGATGGCCCCTGGCTTAAAAGTCAATGCTGATCGATATACTTTTTTTAATAATGTTATCAATAAAATGACATCATATCACAGCCGAACCAGCTGTGTTACTAACTCCCCAGCTAAGGAAAATGTATTACTGCTAACTTAAATTAGTCCCAAGGCCTGTTGGCCGGCAAGGGATATGGCATTGATATTTAATCTGATAACACAGAAGATAATCTGAATTACGATACAGGATCTCCTCTCCAGTTAAAGCAACTCCCTGCTTGCCCCTAGAAGGAACATTTGTCCAGTCCAGGGGTGGCATTGAGCTACAAAGCAAGCTGTTGTGTTGTTTGTTTTACTATCCATGCAATTGTGCAACTGGGTCATAAAATAAACCAATTTTATGATCGTGTGTGTGTGTGTGTGTGTGTGTGTGTGTGTGTGTGTGTGTGTGTGTGTGTGTGTGTGTGTGTGTGTGTGTGTGTGTGTGTGTGTGTGTGTGTGTGTGTGTGTGTGTGTGTGTGTGTGTGTGTGTGTGTGCCCAGGAAGGGGAAAGTCACCCCAAACCGCCAGCGCTGGAGCTTGGCGCCCCCGCTGTGGCCCCCCGGTCCCCGGCCCCCGTAGTGAGGGCCAAGGCGACGTCTCTCATGAGCTCACTGATGATCAGTACGCCCCCTTCCTTTCTCTGTACCCTCAGCAACAGACAGGGAAGAAAACACCTTTTTTGCCACACAGATGATCACATAATTTAGAATTTGTAAAATGATCTTGAGGAGGTCAAAGGGGTGATGTCACCAGTTTTGGGTGTGATTACTAGTGGGCGTGACATCACTAGTGGGCGTGTCCACTAGTGGGCGTGACATCACTAGTGGGCGTGTCCCCCTAGATGAATGATGGATGGATCAGTCCAACCGGCCTCCCCAGTGGACTATCCATCATACATCTAGGTGGACACGCCCACTAGTTACCAGTTTACTCCCACCTGGGGGAGTGATATCACCCCAGTAATGTTTACAAACGGCACCGTCTACCCAGTACTAGGCCCCGCCTCCAGCTGAGCTACACTGAGGGTGAGAGGGTTACCTCTCCCCGCTGGTTGGGGCTGACCTGTGTCCGTGTGCCCACAGAGCAGTCCCATGACAGCCTGCAGAGGTTCGAGCACCAGGCGGGGCTGACCGATGACGTGTACACCCCACACAAGGGCCTGTCTGCGGAGGAGACCCGCTCAGCCCGTCTGGCTGACGGCACCGTCCCAGTGAGTCCGGGATAAGACCCTCAGCAACACGCTGCTGTTGGCTGCGAACATGGAGGGGGGAATGGTGGGGCATTTTGGCTGATTAAGAAAGTGGATGGACCGTACACTAGTGTATTGACTCCCCTGGATACCTATTCTGGCCACTTGCATCCAAATACGTAGTGTACCACACTACACCAGCGTGTTATATATGTCATATAACTTAGCCAGCCTGACTGCAAGGGCTTTGAAATAGGGATCGACCGATACCGATTTTTTAGGGCCGATACGATACCGATATTTTTTCATCAGCCTTAGCCGATACGCCGATACGCCGATACCGACTTTCTTGAGCCGATTTATTTTATTTATTTTTTTAAAGGAACATTTATTGAACTTCAATATAAAAAACAATATTTAACAAATAGTAAAAACAGGTGAAGTAGAACAAGTAAGAACAAGTAGATGAACAATATTTAACAAATATTAAAAACAGGTGAGGTAGAACAAGTAAAAAAAAAAAAATGTAAAAAAAAAAAAACGGCGAAAATCAGCCGCGTATCGGCCGATACGATACACGTAAAAACCGCGAATATCGGCCGATAATATCGGACTTTGAAATGACATTAAAATCAACGAGAGATCTTCATGGAGATATCTTCATAGAGAGATGTTCTTCATGGAGAGGTTCGAGGTGGTCTTCATGGAGAGATGTTCTTCATGGAGAGGTGTTCTTCATGGAGAGGTTCGAGGTGGTCTTCATGGAGAGATGTTCTTCATGGAGAGGTGTTCTTCATGGAGAGGTTCGAGGTGGTCTTCATGGAGAGATGTTCTTCATGGAGAGGTGTTCTTCATGGAGAGGTTCGAGGTGGTCTTCATGGAGAGATGTTCTTCATGGAGAGGTGTTCTTCATGGAGAGGTTCGAGGTGGTCTTCATGGAGAGATGTTCTTCATGGAGAGGTGTTCTTCATGGAGAGGTTCGAGGTGGTCTTCATGGAGAGATGTTCTTCATGGAGAGGTGTTCTTCATGGAGAGGTTCGAGGTGGTCTTCATGGAGAGATGTTCTTCATGGAGAGATGTACTTCATAGAGAGATGTTCTTCATAGAGAGAGGTTATTAATGGAGAGATGTTTTTCCTAAAGAGAGGTTCTTCATGGAGACCACCAAATACAACTGTAATGGCTCTTTCACAAACGTTGTATGGTTAATTGTATTGAGAGAAAAAAACATGTTTAGAAAGTCTGCGATGGTTGTTGGTTTTTCAGGACCTTTGTGGCTTTCTCTGATGGATGAATAATGATTATGCAATAGTTCATTGTCCATGTGCCACTGAAAGATGTGTTACCTGCAGGCAGGGAGTGCTCTGCTCCAATGCTCAGTTCATAAACGATGGGTTAACAACCATCCATTGTACTGCATTCCCAGGACATCTGGTTACAACAAGTGCTCTTGTCACAACACGTATTGAGAATGAACACCTCATAATTTGGCCCTTGAATTAGAAGGATAAATATCTCACATAAATGTACATCTGTTATAAAGTTACACACAATATGAAACTGGCAAATTTTCCTGAAACTGGATGATATATTCAGCCTTAATTACATAATAGATAATACTAGGCGGTATGTTTTGTTACAGTGCAGTAAACAAGTTACGCAATCATTTGGATACCGGCTGGTTCTAGATTATTGTTGCTTGGCAACGGACTTTAAAGAGCCCCCCCCCCCCCACCCCTGTTGTTCCCCCTCGACAAATCAGCGTCCACGGGTAGGCCGACATTTAGTTTGTACATCTTGTGCCTTCGTTAGAGACATTGAATCCACATTAAACTCGTTCACATATCGGAAAATGGATTCAACAATGAAGTGGACAGGACTTAAAGGCGGAGTGAATCTGGCCATCATTAAAAGGTATGTTTTAAAGTGCCGTATATTCAACGGTTGTGTTGTCGCGAGCCGAGCCTTCCCTGTTCGAGCTGGCTAACGTTAGCGCTAGCTAAGCTAATGGGAGCTAACCATCGTTCCTATAAACAAGGTGGCCCAAGTGTGTTGTCCCTTTCCGTCATAACGGCCACTCTGCCTATAGGATATATATTTTGGTGTTTTATGTAACCTGTGTGATATTTTCTGGCTCCTCAAAACTAACATGTACATTGACATGTTAGCTTACATTAGCTTAGCCTATGAAGGTTTAGCCCCTGCGGCACGCAGGCTATGTAAGCTAACATGCTAATCGTAACTTGAACGTAAATGTTTCACATGATTAAACATGGTCTTGGCATTGAGTTGATATATATCTTGTATCACGATGTATATTCGTACTTTAAGATTACATTATTTTACCCAGCATGCCCTGCGGTTCATGGTAGAGGACTGCGGAGGGAAAATGTGCCGAATGTAATAATATAGTGCAAAAGGCCTATTCGTATGCACGGATATTGGTTTTTAATAATAATGCACACAGCATTGTTGTATGCTTTTCCTTGAGCCACCGAGTAGTTCATTTTAATTGCACAAAGCCTTTTCGTTAGTTATGAGCAATGTAGTATTCTAGAACAATGCACAAGGGATATGCGTATGCTGTGCAATAAGCGACAGAGTATGGTATTGTAATGCAGAGGGGACGGGGTTTGACGTCCATTCAGACCGGTCCCCCAGACCCTCCCTTGCGGTTAGTATTTTATGAGTCGAAACTAGGGGCTCATCTCAACTTGAACCCCAGTCCAGGTCACAGGTGGATCGGATGAACCCTTCTATGGTTGACATGGGGGTCTCGTTGGATATCAGTGTCACCCAGTTGCGGGGATACCTGTTTTAAGTGATTGATTTATTTCTTATTTTTTGATAAACGTCTTAGTTGATATGGAGGATCTTGGGAATTTCAGTTTTATCTTGGGTTCAAGTTGTGTTGCACATACACACAACTTGATCAAGATAACGGACAAACATCGAAACACCAAGGCAGGTATCTTTGTATGTCTGACACCATTTAGGGAATCGTGCCTTAAATCTTGTACGTATTCCTGATTCCAATATTGACATAATAAGTAGGATAATCATTGACTGCGATAGGAACGTGTGTACTATAAAGTAACAGATTTTGGACCTCAAAGATTTTTTTGACGTGGGTAAAGTTCCAAGAGAAGTGATTAATTTACAGAAAGGGGTGAACGACATGGTCAACCAATGATAAGGCTATTATGTTGACGGATGCTTCATGATAGGATTTGCTGCAAGTGAGATTGGGCCTAAAAAAAAAAAAAAGTTTGGTTCCTGTTGGTTGTCAGTTGAGGTCATGGGTAGGTAGGGAATTTATTTTATTTTTTTATTTTATTTTTTCCAGCGGCAGCGAATGATAGGTAGGTTGTTTTCATTTAAAAACGAGAAAATTCGCTCATCCTTGTACAGAATGAAGAGGTGCTGTACCAAAACGTGATTATAGTTTGCATCAAAAAATAAAAATAAAACATTTTTTTTTTTTTAAAGCTCATAAAATAATTTGGGTCGCACATAAATTGACAGGGTCGGTCGGAAACCGGAACCAAACCAAAAAATGTTTTAGGCCTTGGCACTTTTTGTATCAACATTTAAATTTTCATTGAAAAAGCAACTGAAATCATGACATTTGTGAGTGTCACTACCAACTAAGTACCAACTAAGTAGGAAAAGAACTACCATCTTTTCCTACTTCAGGTGAAAAAAATATTGCCATTTAGCTAGATTGTTTGATTTTGGTTGTGCAACCCTAATTTACAGTAGCCTTGGGCAAGATGTTTTGAATGTATTACCTAGTGCAATCCTAGCCTTACTTCATGAAAGGTAAATCATATTACAGGGCTATGTTGAAGAGTTTTATGGAACTCACTCACTCACACACCCTGCTTGTGTTTGCTGCATCAGCCCAACTGCAAACACTAGCAGAACCCAGTTAGCCTTTGGAACGGCCTTGAAGGGATGTTCCAGGTGACCGTGTGCGTGTTTGTGTCCAAACCCACTTTGTGGTTGGTTGACCCTTCGGCCACCGGGAGATGTTGCAGCCAACCTGTTTCCTAACGAGCCCCCCCCCCTCTCTGTGCAGAAGCTGAGAATGCCAAGCGGGGAGTTGAAAGAGGACAGACCTACGACATCGTCTCAGTCCACCCCGTACGGCACCCCCTGTGTGACCCCGTCCGTCACCCCCTGTGTGACCCCCTGCGTTAGCCCTCACAGTTCACCCGTGACCCCTCGCAGGTAGGTGCCCCCACGCGGCTTCAACATCCCGATAACGAGCCCCGTGGCTGAAGGGGGCAGTCTCAAAGACCCTGTGGTCGGTAGTGACCGCCTATCGCCCAATGAGCTCACACCGTGGTGACGCAGCCTATGGCCCGTGGAAGGAAGCCCTGACATGTGCCGTATCCTGAATGAGTCGGTGGCGACACTGTTTGGAACTATTAAAAGAACGACCACTTATCCCTATAGTGTCACAAAAGACAACAAATCCGAAATCTTCAGGACTGGCACTTAAAATGGAATGAGACCTGTCCTCATCACACATTCATGGTTCTCATACAATGTACGATGTTTGGAGACCTTTTGTACTAGCTAATGTTGTTTCCCTTTTGTCCATGAATCACACGTGTCCAGGGAGTGGGCTCCTGCCTTTGTGCATCATGCGTCTAAAACCTCTCCGGGTTTTGTTTCCAGGTCCTGGTTCGGTTCTTCCAATCTTCTCTCCCCCCCGGAGCTCGGCAGTCACAGCCCTAGCTTCGACATGGGAGGCAACGAGGGCGGAGGAGGTGGAGGAGGAGGAGGAGGTGGAGGAGTAGACAGGTGGAGCTTCTTTGGGCCGCGGCCTGTCGTGCAGAAGTCCCCCACGGACCCGGGCTCAGACAGCGGCCCCGGTGAGCACCCTGCCACGGTCACGGTCATTGTCAATGAGAGGGAGATAAGCGTGAGAACGCAGAGGCATGTTCAGCTGGACTAGATTGCGGTGCGGAGAAGATCCTCCCACTTTGAGTTGAAAGGATCCACTCCAGGGTAAATGGAACCTGTATCGCTGGGCAACGCTCACGCTCTCTTCCCCTCTCCAACAGGGTTCACGCTGCAGACCTACTTCGGCCTGCAGAAGTCCACCACCATGGACGCCATCAAGACCCAGGTGCACCTGAAGGTGGACGACCCGGCCACCTTCCTGCCGCCCAAGATGGACCTCTCAGGCCTGGAGTCCCGGCACGCCACCCAGCGGCCTCACAAACTCAAACCGCGGGACATGAATGTGCTCACGCCCTCGGGCTTCTGAGGCCAACAAGTACCCACATGACTCTACCCCCCCCCCCAAGCCACAGACACACGCACGTACTCACACTCACGTCTCCTCTCACTACACTCTCCCAGAGAGGTGGCCTAAGTATTACCCCCCCTGTGCCCCTCACTGAGCCCCTCACTGAGCCATGCCTGGTCCTGTCCTCCACACACGACACAAGATGTTCGCCTGGTTTATGAGTCCATCTGAGGACCCCTCTTGTGTTCTTCTTTTGTTCTTGCTACAGTGTCGTAACAAACTCAAACTGCTCGTCCTAGTCTCAATGGTGTGAATGGGATCGATGCGTATCTTCTCTTGAACACCGTTGGGGTGTGTTCGACCGCCCTCACCTTGTCCTCCCCCACCCCCTTCTTTTATACGCTTCATTTAAAAACAAAATGAAACTTATGTCATGACTGATATTGTGCCTGAGATAGCACTATATGCTTTTGGTCGCTGTGCTGATTTAATTTGCCTAATTTATTATGTCGTTAATATGTTTGTGGCCTAGGTGCTGACTGTTGGAGTGGTTTTCTTCTGACTTGCATTCTTTTTATCATTTTGAAGTCAGTAGTTTACAGTGCTTGGCTTTTAATGTTTTATTCTGTTCTGATTTATATTCAATGCGTTTCATAATGCCAAGCTACACTGCTGACATGTTTTGAAGTTTGTATTTTATACAATACGATAGACATTATGTGGTCATTTTGAATTCAATTTTTTTTGTGTGTGTATATATATATATATATATATATTTTTTTTTTTTCAAAGCACATTTCCTCCATGCTGTTCAAAAAATGTATATAACTTTAACTCCATAAAGGCACAAAGGAGTTTCTCCTGATGACTGCTGTAAATAAATATTGATAGTAACGAGCTTCGCTTGCTTATTGTTTATCGGGTTTTGACTTGTTTTAAGTTTGACTGTTAGGAAGGAAACTGACATTTTTCCTTGAAGATGCCATGCTAAACGATGCTAGCATTTCTCCACTAGATGGCAGAGGTCAAATTATCAGCATGTGTAAAACTGCTGTCTGACTAAGCCAGGATGCACTGTTATCGAACGTGTTTTAAATTATGTCCCATAAAATGCTATTTGTATTGCCAATTTACTGTTTTTTTTAAATTTGTATAAGAAACAAATTGCAACAATTAAGTCATTACACGCTATGATTTAGTGGCTGTGATGAAATTCAGGAAGCATTTCAAGTAAGGAGACGAGCAAAGAATCTGAAGTATTTGACCTGCTAGTTTAACAGCCATTTCCCACAATTACCTTTAGATACTAAAGGCCCATTTTATTGTGCATTTAGTGTCTTACCAAGACGTAATAGCTGAAGACGAAGTTATATGCACATTCTGAGGTAAGTCGTCGGATAACGATCGCTGAGTGAAACCCTGCACGATCAAAGCTTTAACAAATACCTATCTGGTTACTTTACCGAGACTGCATACTTTATCGAGTTGGTACAAACAAAATGATCCGGCAATTGCGTGAAGTGGTTTAGTTTCTGTTCAATGGAAGCTTGACCCCTGCCTGACAGCATCCTTGGCTCTCAGGGCGTTCACCCCTGACCTAGTATTCTTTGGTGTGGTGCTCGTAAAGGGACCCACCTTCTCGCTGAGGCGAGCCCTAATTACAGGCTGTGGGGTCAGTGTCTGGTTTTCAGGTGGTGCCCGTCAACCGAGAACGGAGTTAAATTAGTCTGACATCAACCAGTGGCATTCTGTGTTGAGGCCTTTAGGGGGATGGCACCTGGGATAGGTAAAGAAATGACCTAGAGAGCAAGCCAGGTGTGTGTGTCTGAGCGATAGTTTGTGCCTATTTGTTCATGAAAGACACGCTTGTGTGTGTGTGCATGTATCTAGGTGATAAAGTGATTGTGTGTGTGTTTGTGTTTGCTTGGGATAGAGTTTCGGCCTGTATCTGCACAACATGTGTGCTATCAAGTGTGTTGGCGCTTGTATTTGTTTATATTGTTTGTGGGTGTTGGTGTCCAGGGAATGTGTGTGTGTGTACGGGTCTGTCCCTCAGTATTACAGCTAAAAGGTTTAGCACTAGAAGCCTCTGAATACAGTCAGTGTTCAGCTGACCAAGCTGCTGGGGATACAAACGTTTAAATACACTAACTGGAAAACTGTGCTGTCTGGTGGTGATTCAACAATGGCTTCTCGCCTGAACCAATCCCATGTCCTCATCGGTTGTTTCTCAGGTTTCTCAGAAACAGAGTACGTTTCTCTGTAGAAACCGCCGGAGCAGCCAGCCAGTTGTTGAGGGGGTCAGAGACAGGGGTGGGGTGTGGTCGGAGTAGAGGGAGGGTCAACTGAAAGAGCCGCTGGGTGGAGACGCATGGCAGCCATGACATAATACAGATGTCTCGGCCTACGTCGCGCATGACGTGGTTCGGAACTTGCGCCCCCACCCATATGAACCAAAACATTCACACAGATGTTAGCCAGTAAACTCCAATTCACCAACGGGCCGTTCCTCTGGAACTCGTACACATGAATCCTCCCTCCACCATCCCCCTCATCAAACCTTATCTTCCATTTCAAGGTCGGTATAATGTGATCTAAGTGGGAATCTGTAACGTCATCGTTCACAATAGTTTTCCAACAGTTGACTTGGAATGAGTAGAATGGTCCTGAGAAGATATATGGGCTTCCAGCTGGCACTGCCTAGGACGGGGCAGCCCTGAGTCAATCCAACATTCGTCAGAGCAGGCCTCGTGTTTAGAGGAAGTGAGAACCACATATCTTCAAGAATGCGCCACGTCATCTGATGGACTGTAGTTTTGGTGGGGACATGTCATAATAAATCATCTAGTATAAAATAATAATATAAGCTGCTGGCTATAAAGATTCTTACCGCCAGATTTAAGCTTTATCTGCTGTGTAATTAGTGTTCAAAGGTGAATGGACAATATTACTGTTGCGGTGCACGTGACTCAGGCAGACTGTGTGGTTTCTCCAAGGACTTCGTGTTACATTTACATTGAGGGCATTTAACAGATGCATTTTTATCCAAGGCGACTTACATAAGCACATTTGTCAGAAGAAGGAGTAACAATATATCACTGTCGGTACAGTAACGATGTTCACAGAACCAAGTGCCAAGCACTAACATTCGCTAGGTTAACCCATTCACTGTAAGCAACAAAGATAGCTAGGATGAGATTCGACACAACTAAGTACTATTTTTAAGTGCCAGGGCGTACAACATACAATAAGTGCGTACAGTGGTTCAGAGTTGAATTCTGAACAAGTGAGTCTTGAGTCTTGTCTCCCAACAGGTTTCACGATGATGCTATCGTGTGGTCGGTAGCCTCAGGGCGCCTTGGTACCATTCTGGAAACAAAAGAGGGCTCGGCCAACATAATCCGTCGCGTGTTTCCTTGATCCAGGGGAATTCATTAACTTGTTTAAATGAGTGCTTCCTCCTCTCTTTAATCATTCTGTGATGATCTAATGGTGTAATTATTTGGAGACAGCTGTTATGAAACCAGTACCAAAGCATCTTCTGGCCACAATTGGCTTATGTAATTGCTTGACTGAAAATAAGAACCAGTCTCACTGTTGAAAACAAAGGGTCGCTTCTTGTTCTAGCTATTGAGCCTCTTCATCACTATTGTATTAGGAAGCTTGTCTTGATACTTTCTATTGTAATGAATGATATGCATTTCAGTTTAAACAAATGCCCCAGCTTTCCTTACAGTGGGAAGAAAATCTGTTGCTCATGACAAAATCTTACCCCGAGGAAAGGATACACGTTCAGGAATACTGAGGTTCAGAATGTCCTCAGACCAGGCCGATTCTACAAAGCCTCTTGGCTGGTCTGAACGCAGGCTTGTTTCAAGTCTCCCATCTATCTGCACACAGACGGCCTCCCTTCTGTCCCCGGAGACTCCACCTGACAAAAAACATCTTTCCTCATGAGACAAGCTGGCCAAGACACATATCTATATTTATGTCTCTTAGATAGGCCTATCGTAATGGCCTGTCGCCATGCCCTATGAGTCATCCCAGTGAGTCACTAGGGAGTGCTCGGGACGGGCGTGGACGGGCGTCAGGGGAGGGGGCCGGGGTTGGTGGCGGGGGGGTGAAGGTGGGCGAAGGGGACTCCCCAGGAGCTCCCTCAGCCTGCGACGGTGGAGCCGCTGGCTGACCTCTCCCGGACCGCGGCGCGGCGGTGACGAGCATCCATTGTAATGGTGGTTCCTCCCCTGCTGACGACAGCGCCCGACCCCGCGGGGATGACCCACGTGGCCGGTCTGGGGGCTCTGTGGAGGCACGTAGCCAGGAGGTGTTCCTTCGTAGAAGAGGGGCTTTACGAGGGGAGCCGGGCAGTGATAGAGAACAGATGAGGGGAAGCCAGCGCTCTATAAGGGAACGCGTCCGTCGGAATGAGGGTGTGGTCGTCGGAGTGGCCGTGGTCAGAGAGGGACGACGTGCACAAACCGTGCGTGTTTCAGAATCGTTTCGTGACTCCAGTCACGGTCATAATACATCATTACAACAAATTGAAATTAGGGCCCTAGATTAAAAAACTGATATGTTATCTCCTGCAAATGAAACCAACGTGTTTGGTGTTGCAATAGTTGGCGATCCAGCTCTTTTGCTCAGCAAGCACTGGAGCCGTTCAGACGACCCGGGACCCGGGACACAAGCGGCTGGGGCCGTTCAGACGACCCGGGACCCGTGACACAAGCGGCTGGGGCCGTTCAGACGACCCGGGACCCGTGACACAAGCGGCTGGGGCCGTTCAGACGACCCGGGACCCGGGACACAAGCGGCTGGGGGTTTCTTGAGGGCGGGGTCTGTGAGACATCTGCTGCTGGGTGGGTTCTCGAGCCGGTCTGCGTCACGGCGTCAGAGCAGCGACGCCGCTATGCTCACACCACAACATCTGACTGCACGTCCACATCTGGGTCTGATTCACGCTGAGCTGGCCCGGAGGTGACCCCGCCCTGACAGCCAGGGGCCGCCCCCCACCGCCACCGGCTCTCCCAGGCACCCTCTTAGTCTCTGGCAGGGGGCCCGACGGCCAAAACATGGGGCACAACTCCTTCCCTGGGTGGTCGGGTTACTGTGTTGACGCGTTTCAGATCTGGGTCAAACGGAAACCATCGGGTTATGTGACATGTATTTATTTATGTGTGTGTTTGTGTGTGTTTGGCTGGATGGATGGTGATCTGGTCGATGTATGGAACAATGGATGAATGGACGAATAGATGGATGGATGAATTGATGAAAAGATGATTAGATGGATGGATGAATGCAAGTATGGATGGTGGCTAGTAAGCACTGCTACCTCGCAACAACAAGAGCCAAGGTTTGAGCCCCAGGGTCGGGGAACCGTATATGTGGAGTTTGTATATTCTCCACATTCCTCTCACACCACAACAAAATGCGAGCTACCATCCCTGCCCGGCCCATACCCACGGCCCATACCCACGGCCCATACCGCTGGGCTGGGGCTGGGTCCCCGGTGTCGCCTGCTGCCCCCAGCTCATAGCATAGGATGGGTGAAATGCTAAGGATTAATTTGCCAATGGGGATTTATAAAATGTATGTATGTAATATGTAAGGATGGCAGGCCATGCCACATACACTGTTTTGAAGGTCTGTTGGTCTGAATACAAACTAGACTTTGTGGGGACTTCACCAAGTCGTGTCAGTCAGTTTGGAGTGGGAAGGTATTCTGCTGATCTCCCAGGGAGCAGAGAGGGGGGGGGTCGTCCTCTCAGGACCCCCAGGCCCTAACACCAAGCAGATGTAGGAGGGGAGGTCCGCTGCAGGCACTCGGTCCCACACAGGCCTCACGTTGCTGGGGGTAAACCTGCCTGGAATCCCATCTGGAACGGGGACCTCTGGGTAAGGGGCCCCGGGGCCCCCCTCCTCTGAACCAGCAGGCTGCGTACTGAGGTGAAGGGGAAGCAGAGGAGCTGGACAGGCTGCTCGGGAGGTAGGGAGTGAAGAAGAAACTAAAGGTATTAACGTAGTGTTTACATTTTGGACCTTTTGGATAAAGTCTTTTTAGAAGATTCGTTTTTGGAAAAGTTGTTTTGGGAAGGGACATTTTATGATAATAGTAATAGTTACAAAAAGGTTACCTTCGAGAATTGAAGAAGTCAATTTTAGCCACAGCACAATTTATTAGCATTTCACAGTATCCTATTAGTAGTTCACTGTTGCAAAACGTTCTTTACCCTCATGGAAAGATATCCTCAGCTATTTCCACAGTGTATGACGATATCAGAGGGTAAGGCAGATACGTCTGGGTGTGTGAGTGTGTGTGTGTGTGTGTGTGCGCCCGTATGCGATCACATGCGGGCATGTCTGTGTGTGTGTGTGTGCGTGTGTGTGTGTGTGTGTTTGTGTGTGTGTGTGTGTGTGTGTTTGTTTTTTAAATCAACCCCTCCAGACAACTTTAGTGTTAACATGTTTTCTTTCATTCACCACCATGATATTTGCTTGTTTTTTTATTTGCATATTTTGCCATTTCATATCCGAAATGCGGTGATTAGCTACATTATACAACCAAACCCTATCTGGTAGCCAGGAGTTCACTTGATTCGCGTACGCTGGGCGGGGTTGGATTATTTCTCGAGTCAGGGGAGCGGTTATCCATTGCTTTTCAATACATTACATATCTGCATACACCCCCCTCAGAAAAACTGCTTTGACTACTAAAAGGACTGTTAAAACATGGCCCGATGGAGCCTCTCAGCAGTTGCAGGACTGCTTTGACAGGACCTGCTGGGAGATATTCGAAGATCCAGACCTGGAGGTGTTTACAGACAATGTATTATGTTATATTAAGAACTGCATAGACATTGTCACAGTGGACAAACGCATTTGTGTCTATCCCAACCAGAAGCCCTGGATGACTAGGGAGGTCCAGCAGCTGCTAAAGGAGAGGAACACCGCCTTCAGATCAGGTGCTCCAGTCTCAAGAGGGGCATCCGGAGGGCCAAGTCGGACTACAGGAGGAGGATCGAGGACCACTTGGACAGCAACAACACCAGGCAGGTGTGGCAGGGAATCCAGAACATTACCAACTACAAGACCAACCTCGGGGCTGCTGAAGGTGATGTCTCGCTGGCGGAGGAGCTGAACCACTTCTTCGCCCGTTTCGAGGCGAAGCCACCAGATGCAGCAACGCCACATCCAGCAGCCAACAGCGACATCATCCTCACGGTAGAGGAGCACGAGGTGAGGCGTACACTGCGGGCTGTCAACCCGCGGAAGGCAGCTGGACCCGACGGCGTCTGTGGACGTGTGCTGAAGGACTGTGCGGACCAGCTGGGGGGGGTCTTTACTAAGATCGTTAACCAGTCACTCTCCCAGTCCACTGTCCCATCCTGCTTGAAGTCCTCCACCATTGTCCCCCTGCTCAAAAAAAACAATATCACCTCCCTCAACGACTACCGGCCAGTAGCACTCACCCCTGTGGTGATGAAGTGCTTTGAAAAACTGGTTCGTAGTCACATCATGTCATTCATCCCCCCCACCTTTGATCCACATCAGTTCGCTTACAGGGCAAATAGATCTACTGAGGACGCTGTGGCCACAGCCCATGCTGCATTGTCCCACCTGGAGCAGCAGGGGAGCTATGCTCGGATGCTCTTCATGGACTTTAGCTCTGCTTTTAATACAATCCTCCCACACAGACTGGTGCTCAAACTGTCTGACATCAGAATACCACACTCAACCTGCCTTTGGATTAAGGACTTTTTAACGGACCGCACTCAGAGGGTAAGAGTGGGCCCCCACACCTCCACCGCCCTCAGCCTCAGCACTGGCGCCCCACAGGGCTGTGTGCTGAGTCCCCTGCTCTATACCCTCTATACCCACGACTGCGCTCCCGCCCACCACAGCAACACCTTCGTCAAATTCGCAGATGACACCACAGTAGTGGGGCTCATCTCAAGGGAGGATGAGAGCGCCTACAGAGACGAGGTGGAGCGTTTGGTGGGGTGGTGCAGTGCTAACAACTTGCTCCTCAATACAACAAAGACCAAGGAGCTCGTTGTGGATTATAGGAGGAAGAAGACGGTCATCCAGCCGCTGATGATAGGTGGGGTCTGTGTGGAGAGGGTCTCTGACTTCCGCTTCTTGGGAGTGAACATCATGGAGGACCTGACCTGGGGCGTCAACACCACTGGGCTGGTGAAGAAGGCCCAGCAGAGACTATACTTCCTGAGAGTTCTCAGGAGGAAACTGCTGGTGTCCTTCTACCGCTGCTCAATAGAGAGCATATTGACCTACTGTCTGTGTGTCTGGTTCTCAAGCTGCACTGTGGCACAGAGGAAAAGGCTCCAGGGGGTCATAAAGGCAGCGCAAAAAATCACCGGCTGCCCTCTTCCCTCTCTGGACGTACTGCACAGCTCCCGCTGCTTCAAAAAGGCCAAATCCGTCCTGCAGGACTCATCACACCCCGGTCACAAACTGTTCGAACTACTGCCATCAGGCAGGAGATACAGGTCAATGAAAACAAGAACAAACAGACTACAAAACAGTTTTTATCCAACAGCCATAACCTCACTCAATGTTGCTACCAGAGCATAGTTGTGTTGTGTATCACATTTGTGTAGGCACATTTATAAATGTGAATGTTTGTGTGGGTGTGCCTTATGTGTTTTTTAGTGTACTTAGTTGATTATAGTTTTTATTTATTTATTTGTACTACCTCAATGTGATGTTTTTGCACTGAACAAGGACTGCACTTAATTTCGTTGTACTTTACGTTACAATGACAATAAATATATTCTATTCTATCTTTTACAATCTATATTGGTCCTTCATCATGTGTTCGCCAGTATCAAGACAGGACTGTTAATAATCCTTATGGGCATGGTAAATGATGTTCCATGTTCTCGTACAGGTACATAGGTCACGGCTGAATACGCCAGAGGACGTCTGTCGGGGTGGGGCTCTGTGGGGGGAGAGGTCTGGCCACAAAGACCACCTGCCTCCCCCCATGTTCAGGGAGTTCAGAGCTAACGGGAAAGAAACAACGTTTTAGTGTTCGGCAGAGAATAAAATCATCGTGAACTCTCTTGTTTACCAACCGCCACATGTGCCTGGAAGGCAAACACTACGTTCACTTATGCCTTGCTTATGCTTCATAAACACAATATTATTCACACTCAATGGCTTACCTTCACAGCCATCTTCTTTCTACTGGGGCGGGAATAACAGTCATTGGCTCCGAATGCCATTTACCCCTTGCCTTTCCTATGAAGGAGAAGTGAAACTCTACGTTTATTGTTGTCACAATTTCGTGGTATCTTGATATGGAGGGGGGGGGGGGCACGGTTGCAGAGGCCTTCCGGGCTCCAGAAGGTGAATGGCTGAGGCCTCGGCTGACAACACGACCCTCGCTGGGTAATGAGCTGCAGTCAAGCTGCGCTAAAGGAGCCTTCGTTTCACATCACCACACTGGTTAGGAAACCTTTGATCTCTCGGAAGGACGTCATGTGTTCACGGGGAGTGGTGAACACATGATTAAGAGATGCATTTGTTAATCCACAGGTGGAATGCTGAGGCTTTTATTCGGTTATTATGGAGCTCACAGATACACAACTACGGCTGCTCAGAAATCGCAAAGCACAGACGCATGAACTCTCATACCTGTGTGTGTGTGTGTGTGTGTGTGTGTGTGTGTGTGTGTGTGTGTGTGTGTGTGTCTGTCTGTCTGTCTGTCTGTCTGTCTGTCTGTCTGTCTGTCTGTCTGTCTGTCTGTCTGTCTGTCTGTCTGTCTGTCTGTCTGTCTGTCTGTCTGTCTGTCTGTCTGTCTGTCTGTCTGTCTGTCTGTCTGTCTGTCTGTCTGTCTGTCTGTCTGTCTGTCTGTGTGTGTGTGTGTGTGTGTGTGTGTGTGTGTGTGTGTGTGTGTGTGTGTGTCTGTGTGTGTCTGTGTGTGTGTGTGTGTCTGTGTGTGTGTGTGCGTGTGTCTGTGTGTATGTGTGTGTGTGAGCGCACCTGTTCGTGTGTGTGTCACCTCAGTGGTTGCAACGTTCCCCAACGTTCCCCAACGTTCTTCATGTAACCCAGGGGACTTTTCCATTCCAATGTCAGCAATGCTTGTGGCGTGACAGACGTAACCACAGCTGGGCTTCAGAGGGTTGTGCGGTGCTCCTAGGGGCTGAACGGAAGTGGTTCTGATGCGTGTGTGTCTACAGGGCTGCCAGCCCACAGGGCGGTGATACTGTATGATGTAGCACATCACCACCACCACCGCCCTTCACCTACAATCCATTCACCTCCGGTAAAGTGATGGCAGAGTGACGCGTATGATGAAAGAACAAGAACACACAGAGGTAGGGTACTAACAAACAGACAGTTTAATGCATCTATTATATTCTATATAATGTCGTTTCTCCTACACTCAAACATGATCGAATGTCATAAAACCAGATGAGCCAGTTATCTCCCCATTGTGAATTTATGGGTGAGTTTGTGGTTTACCTCAGTAAGATATTCTCTTTGTTATCCTGAAGAGTTTCGATTCCTGCTAATCGTTCCGTTCTTTATGGTCATGTTATAATTTCATTCACATTTTGCATACCTAGCAAACGTTTATAATATACATGCCATACCCCGTTGTCACTAGGTGTGTTCAACAACAATGAATATTTGTTTCTAAGTGTAAGGGCCCTAATTGCCAGGCTTTGGCTACCGTCCTGAAGCGAACAAAGCGGAGCTGTCACCTGTGATCAGCTGGAAGGGGGCGGGGTCGGAGGAGAGGGGGGCGGGTCAGAGGAGAGGGGGCGGGGCCGCGTCTCAAAGAGCAGCTTTAACGCACTGTGGGAGTGTACACGTACAGTCTTTTTGGTTTCCAACGCGGAGACACATCACCACATCCAGCGGACTACACATCGGGATTTTCCTTTCTCCAACACAGAAACACGTCTTAAAAGTCATACATCCGGCGGAACCATGTGTGGTAAGAGTCGCGATCATATCTGTGAACGAACCCACTTGTTTGAGTGTGTGTGTGTGTGTGTGTGTGTGTGTGTGTGTGTGTGTGTGTGTGTGTGTGTGTGTGTGTGTGTGTGTGTGTGTGTGTGTGTGTGTGTGTGTGTGTGTGTGTGTGTGTGTGTGTGTGTGTGTGTGTGTGTGTGTGTGTGTGTGTGTGTGTGTGTGTGTGTGTGTGTGTGTGTCTGGCGGTGTCAGCAGGTCACTATGTTTGAAACAACTTTTTGGTATTTTTCTTGTTTTTTCTGGCGTAGCATTTCCATATACGCCATCCACGTGTGAAGGACAATACACCGAGAGTATTACAATGTCAGAGTCCAGTGCACATTTGTATAAAGTCTATGATGCTTTGCATGTTTCCGATTACAACTGGCTCTTTGTGAGAGATGTCCTCCCCCCTGAATCCTGCTGAGCTCTCCTTAGAAATGCAGCTGCGGATACGTGTCACCACTGTCCTGTTTTCCGAAAGTCGCTCACAACCTCAGCTGCGTGTCCTATCTCCCGGGATGGGGATGCACGGTGATTGACAGGCGAGGCGACCCGAGCGTCCAAACCAATCTGTTATCTGTCCGCCGTCTCCTGTCACTCGCTTCCCCTTCTTTGGATTTGGTCTATTTCAAGGGGAAATGTGTTGATAACCCTAAGGGGGTTATCGCCCAGCCAGTTCACAGAGCAGCCATACCCCATTGCGTATAACGACAGAAATACTACTACTGTCTACCTGTGAGACGGTGAAAACTGTGTCAAATGATATTCTGTCCAAAGTGCCGTATTTAAATGGCCTGCTGTGTTAGAAACCTTGGATTATTTCTCTCTCTCTCTCTCTCTCTCTCTCTCTCTCTCTCTCTCTCTCTCTCTCTCTCTCTCTCTCTCTCTCTCTCTCTCTCTCTCTCTCTCTCTCTCTCTCTCTCTCTCTCTCTCCCTCCCCATGAAGACAGGTCTTTGTGGGCTCTAAAAATACAATCCACTTGAGTTAGATATCAATGGTTGTATTACGTTGACCGTGTCACCCATGGTAGGCCTGTTAGGGGTTAGATGCAACATGGTTAACAGATCACTGCCTGGGGACAACAGGAGATCGAAGAGACACACCACTAAGATGGATCCTCACGATAGAGGTGTGATTATGGTGGAGGATAGTTTTATTTTAATGATATGTCTCGTGTGGTTCTACTTCATTACACGCAAGGAGAACCCATGGAGAGTAATAACAGTTCATCCTAGCGTTCTTCAGATTAGCAAACGTCTCCTAAAGTGTCTTGTTGGCTTTTTTCAAAGGAATCTTTGCCTACCTAAATCATGAAGTGCCTCGCACCAGGAAGGAGATATTTGAGACGTTGGTGAATGGACTCAGGAGGCTGGAGTACAGAGGATACGATTCAGCAGGTATACACACACACACACACACACACACACACACACACACACACACACACACACACACACACACACACACACACACACACACACACACACACACACGCATGCGCACATACACATGCACTTCACAGCTGTGAATGAAACGCAGATTCACACTATTACTGAGATTACTTACGTTCTCTCCACAAAGTCACTCTTTTCAAACGTGTAAAATAGTATCAACCCCTCGCCTGCGACCTACTGAGGCCGACAAGATGCATGCTGGGTAGATAGACAGACTCCCAGCTGCTGTTAAAACTGGTAACCTTTAATATAAGTCACAGTGTGATCCGCGGCCGGACTGCTGCGCTCAGCTATGCTGAACATACCAGCTGAACCAGGTGCTCCTCCCCTCTTCAGGCAGCACTGAGCCGGTTGTTCAGGCTCTGCTAAGGTGCAGCACGGAGGTTAATGATATATCGACCCGTTGGACGTTGGGCCAACCTTGAGTCCTTTTATCATTTGTATCTTCATCCTTCAATGGTTCATAAAACAAAACAGGAAGTTGTTTCCTGAAACAACACAGGGTTTTTTGCTTTTACAAATCAAATGCACCTACTGGTACCCGTATTGTTTCCTGAACCTGAACATGAACCGACGATTTGTGTTTACTGGTGAACATCTGACCAGCAATATAAGGTAAAAGACGCTTATATGAGCACATTTTCCTAATTCCTTTGTAGTAGTCTGGGTGATACATCATGTAATTAAAGATATAATACAAATAGTAAATAAAGTAAATATAAATATTCAGACAACTTTGTGAAGGCAGGTATAGTTTATTAAAATTATTATATTTGTAATTATATTCAATGAATTTGATTCAAAGGTCGGATAACATCCTAATTATTTGATCTGAGGCATAATTTTTTATTATTATGGCAAGTGATTTATGATCTGTAGTTTCTTGCTAGACTAAAGAAGCAATTCACCTTGAATCAGATCCTTTACTCTGTTTGACACTAATCTCTGTTATGGAACATTAGAAACACATCTCCATGACCACAGCGGAGATACTGAAGTCTTCGGGTGATCGATGAGTCACATGTATCGTTGTCAGACAAAATTACCCAATAGGCTTTTGGATAAGAAAAAGTAGGTTATTGTGTTAAAGGACAATAGCATTCTAGGTGATCAAACCATGGTTACCGCCATCTCTTCTGAATTCACTAAACATAACACAACAATACGACTCTCACTACTTTGTTGTACCCATTCTGCTATCGAGCAGTAAGCGTCTGAGTGCCTGTTTTTATTGTAAACATGGCAGTAAAGCATTTTCGTCTTTTGTCATCAATGTCGGCCAGTAAGGCGTTTATGGACTTCATTGCAGGGAATCACCATACTAGCACTTTGGTCTTTGTGATAACACATTTTTCGAAGTGCTGTACTGCTATTGTTTACAATCATGGCGGCACGTTCACGTGAAATGCTTTGAGGCAGTGATTTGGTCAAAAGACGGGCACACATTGTTTGAGTTGGAGGATCCTGCTACTATATGACTCTCTCAATATCTGAGGGGTATTGTCCCCACTGACAGGCGTTGCTGTGGACGGCCCCAACAAACTGATGACAGACCTCAACAGCAAGGCGATCGTTCTGATCAAGAAGAAGGGCAAGGTCAAGGCTCTGGACGAAGCCCTCTACAGTAGGTCACGATATCACCACCATCGCTGCTATGGCGCCCTTATCTTTATGACTTTATGGTTTACCGTATAACCGTACCTTGATGGTATGACTTTATGGCTATTCCTCACCAACATCATTTCATAGCTGCGGACAATGTTGTTGAACGGCATCTCAAAGTCCTCCACTTTTACTTTCTAGGGTTAGTTCACTTTATTGAAAGTTTTGTTGGTTGATTGCCATGGTTACCCCGAGTCATTCTCTGCTGTTTGGTTCGTTTCCTGGTGTTCATAACAAAGTCTTTCCTTCCTACAGAGCAAGACTCACTTGACCTGGACGAGGTGTTGTGCGCACACTTTGGCATCTCCCACACGCGCTGGGCCACGCACGGGGAGCCCAGTCCGGTCAACAGCCATCCGCACCGCTCGGACAAGAACAACGGTAACCTGCGCGAGTCCATCGGCTAATGCTAACTCGTAACACTCTCACACACACACACACACACCTGCACACACGCCCACCTATAGACACATTCATACACACACACCTGCACACAGGCACACACAGACAGGAAGAACCACACGCATACACACCCACCTGCACGCCACCCGCACGCACAAACAGACAAATAAACAGACACAGAGACACAAACAGCCACACACATGTGTATATGTGTATGCACACACACAACTGCCGTCAATGACAAGTCTTTCATTGACGAAATAAGATGATGGAAGAAATGAGAGAATCCTAGGGAGATAGACAGAATGAAAGAAAGGAAGACCGTATCCCCCATGCTGTTTCCCTTTTAGCTACAATATGAATGATAACTCTAACAGGTAGGTGTTCCCTTAAGGAAGGTTTTGCATAATCCAACTGACGATCTGTGGTATTTAAAGCAGGGTGTCGGCATTCCTTTCTGATATTCTTGGATTCAAAGAGCACATCGTCATGGCCTTACCCCGAAGCGTGTCTTTACCCCGACTTCATCCTCCGACATCAAACTATTTTCTGTTGTGTAGTATGTGACCAATTATACACAAAAATGCACTTTGTTGAGTCGACATAGACAGACATAGTGAAATGTGCTAGGTCTGTCTGTCTCCATGGAACCTGACCGATCTGGAGACCGATAAGGACGGCCTACACTGTTTAACTACCATGTAGTTATTTGACCCTAACCCCACTTCTCTTATCACTGTTCTGATTACCATCACTCTGTTTGCAGAGTTCGTTGTGATTCACAATGGCATCATCACCAACTACAAAGAGTTGAAGAAGTACTTGGTGAGTATTACACCTCACAGGAATCCATGTCACCATGCATGTGCACACCACTTTGAGCACAGGCGGCATAGACCTTATTGTTATACAGGTTGAACTGGTTTAGGATATTTTCATTGTATGCGGTTATTTAGAATGTAGCCGATACAGAAACCCTGTTAACATGATCCGTGGGTCGGCTTAGCTCAGGAGGTAGAGCAGTTGTGACCAAAAGGTTGCTAGTTCGATCCCCAGCTCCTCCTAGCTGAGTGTTGATGTGTCCCTGAGCAAGACACTTAACCCTAACTGCTCCTGACGAGCTGGCTGTCGCCTTGCAGGGTGGACTCTGCCGTCGGTGTGTCAATGTGTGTATTAACTGATGTAAGTCGCTTTGGATTAAAGCGTCTGCTAAATGTAAATGTAAAGTCTAGGATGTTGTGACATTTAACCGGCCTTATGAAAATGTAATATCATAATTAAATACACTTTATGCAATATCCCTCCTCCTTTTCAGAGCTCTAAAGGATATGAGTTTGAGTCCGAGACCGACACGGAGGTCATCCCCAAGCTGACGAAATACATCCACGACAACCGAGAGAACAACCTTCTGTCCTTCTCTACCCTGGTGGAGAGGGTCATCCAACAG
>NC_082391.1:23172805-23189811 GCF_031168955.1 Gadus macrocephalus | reverse complement strand
ATGAGGAGCACGACCCTTGACCCCCGGGGCAGACATCGACCAGTGGAACAAGGTGATCGAGGTGCTGGGGACGCCCACCATGGAGTTCATGAACCGCCTGATGGAGACCGTGAGGAACTACGTCCTGAACAAGCCGCAGTACTCGGGGGTCAACTTCGCCGAGCTCTTCCCCGACTGGGCCTTCCCGTCCGAGACGGAGCAGGACAAACTCAAGAGTAAGAGGACCGCTCAGAGCCCCCTCAGGGTTTGTATTTAGTCCACTTGTGTGTTTTAACGGAGGGGTTTTAAGGTTGGGGTCCTGGTTCCACGGGTCCCCAGTGTGTAATTACTTCCACTAAGATAACGTTGAGGTTTCTGGCTTTATCTGTTTCTATCTTTTACGATACATTTTGTTTGCAACCTGAAGAATCAAGTAGTGTGGAAGAAAATAATCGCGATGTGTATATTATTCATATTCGTTACTACAGGGACTGGGAATAATTCAGGAATTCAGCAACATATTGAATCCAATTTCCAACTAGTGGTCCTTTAAGGTTTAAGCTTTAGAAATGCAGGTATTATCCTTAAGATTGAAGCAGGTATTGAAACGGCACTTAAAAGGAAATAAGACAATCCCTAAACGTAACTGCTAGTGTTCACATTTAAATATTGATCCAAACATACATATTTGAACACTGCAACGTTACCCCACCAGAAGAGGTGATGTCATCCCTTCCCACTGAGACTTTTCAGAATTGTGCAATGTCACCGTCTAGTTCCCTTAGTAACTGCTCCCCCCTCCCTCCCTCCCCCACCCTCCTACTTCCTCCCTCCCTCCCTACTCGCTGTGTTTCCATGGCAGCTGGTCAAGCACGCGACCTGCTCTCCAAAATGCTGGTGATTGACCCGGAAGCCCGAATCTCCGTGGAGGAGGCCTTGAACCACCCCTACATCCACGTTTGGTACGACCCTGCGGAGGCCGACGCGGTGAGTCAGCCCCTTCCATCCGAGACGCGTTGCTGACGCCCTTTTTATTTTTACGTCCATTTTGTTTAAATGTCCTCTTCTTCACAGCCTCCTCCTCAGATCTCAGATAAGCAGCTTGAAGAAAGAGAGCACAGCATCGACCAGTGGAAAGGTAGGCTGCCCTCTGGTGGACATGAGCAAGAACTACAGTTCAAATTAATTCATACACCTAACCACCTTTTGGTTCGCCTGTCTTCTGCCTTCACAGAGCTTATTTACGACGAGGTCATTGACTGGGAGGAGAGGAGCAAGAACGGCGTGACGAAAGAGGACTGCTCAGGTTAGTGGTTTACAGCCGACACATTGAATATCTGCCATCTTGGGTCAGCTCCCCTCAATGACCAGCAGCGTTACCGTAGCTTTCTGCACACATTATGGCTAGATTAGTTTGATCGACTTTTATAATGTATCTAGCATGATGGGCAAAGTTGTCATGAAAGTTATTTCGTAGAGAAGGGAAAAGAGAACATTTTGTAATTAAACAATAGCAACCCTGCCTCTCTCCTCCCTCCTCTGGGACTCAGTCCGTTTCATGCACCTGTGATGAACAGCAAAGACAGATCCCCCTAACCCAATCAAGGCTAGATGCCCTGATTGCCTGGTCAGAGTTCTAGAATATAAAGAGTCAATCCCCTCAGAACGTAAACTCTCTCTTTGTATTTCACCGGATGGCGATGACTTTTATAGCAAATGATCCTCAAACGATGTCTCTTAAAACGTAAACCTCTTAACAACAAACCCCCCCCCCCCCCCAGACGCGGTCTCGGGGTCGGCCTCCCAGTCGTCCTCGGCCAACGACATCTCCTCCATGTCCACGGAGCAGACCCTGGCGTCGGACACGGACAGCAGCAGCATCGACACGCTGACCGGGCCCCTGGACGAGAGCCAGTGAGCCGGGGCCCCCGCTGCCAGGGGCCCCCCCGCCCGGTCTGTCTGTCCATCCGTCTGCCTGCAGGCCCTCCACCCCCCCCCCCCCCTCCAGACGAGTCAGTCTGTCAGTACCGGGTCGCTCAGTCCTCCCATGGGGGCTTTCCCTCCTCCAGGTATTTAGTTGTCTGTGTTTTTTCTATTCCATTTTTTTATTGAGTTATTTTCTTGGTTGCTGGTTTGACGATGGAGCTCTTTGTGTGCAGTTGGACTTTCGTGTGTCTGTGTGTGGGGGGAGGGGGGGGGGGGGTGAGGGTCACCGCGGTGGTGGTTAAGTCTGTACCCTTTATCAGGATAACGTCGAGCCTGATCAAGCATTCTGGAACGCGTGGTTCCTTCGAAACCACCACCTCGGATGAGAGACACTGTAGTTGTCAGATGAGACTACAGCTGCTGGCTGTTGAAGCCCCACCCACATCCTGCTCACATCATTGGCGCCGCCCCACAGCGTCAAACACTCAGTATTCTATGTTGTTTTTATGAATTGCCGCGTTTGACGCAGGTTTGAGCTTTCACCCCCGGCTGCCAGGGGGCGCTGTGGCTGAGTTCCCAGTGTTTGTTCCATGGTTTATTTCTGCCTGTATTGTACTGTATGTTTTAAAGAAAAGTGTCAGAACGTTTTTGAATTGCAAATGACATACTTGATTTGTAAGAAGTAGTGGAGTTCCTCTAGAGCTGTAGGCCTGGCAATGCCCTCGTATGATTTGACGGTACTGACTTTTGATGTGTTTATCAAACAGAACAACATGAACATTTGGGAGCGGGGGAAACACATGTTATTGTATTTATTGTTTTCTTGCAATGTGTTGCACAGAATAGTTGAGCGGAGGGCCGATGGCGACTGGGCCCTGGTCAATACATTTCATCATCGACCGCCCGACCCAAAGGGCGCCACTCCAAAGTATTCCATTAGGACAGGGACAGAAGAAACCAAGGAATTAAAACAGAGTCATTTCAAAAAGCATCTTAGGAAAACAGGACAGACACCGTAATCCCTACGCAAGGATGTTGTTCACCCTGCATGGCAGCCAAGGGTTCTCCTCAACGCACTCAGAACAGTTCTCCTAATGAACCCCGGTCAGGGTCCCCTTCACCTTCCAGCCACACTACTTTTACATTCTCTAGACCCTGTTTGAAATGCTGTTCCCTCCCGTCACTCCGTCCCTGTTGTTGTGTTTTTAAATGATTATCCTAGTGTACTGTGAGGCACCCTCTCCCAGAACTTAGATTGTCATTCCATCAGATAATTTTTTATTAAATAGTTAATAGTTCCCAAACGTGGACCAGACCTCTAGAGTCTGACGCGAGCGTCTGTACAGCTGGACGGTTCACTCATTTAATGAATTTGCTTAAGAATATAAAGGAAAATGATGGAGAGAGAAAGTAGATTCGAGCACTCTTGTTGTACACTTTATGTTCTTGTTTAACAAAAGAAAAAACTTCATCCTCACCCAATCATGCCTTAAACAATCAGGGATGCGCACGGTGACCTGTTTATTATGGGATGTGTACTCCCAACATGTTGTGTTCGCCATGTCTAACATGGAGAGGCTTTGTATGCACTGTAGGCTACATCATGAGTTCACATGTCGTGCTAGCTTTCCACCTAGGGTTGTTTTTGAATTTGCTTGAGTGACTGCTTCGACTACCATTCGGACCATGTGGCTTATCAACTTTACATCCTCAGAAATAAAAATGGACGTCCAAACGGTTTATTAGTATGCCTTTGTGTGATTTATTTTTCTTATATTTCTAAATACATTAATTTATTAAAACATACAATGTTTTTGTTTTGTTTCCTTATATTAGCACCAGGAGATAAACACTTAAAGCAATGTTTCACCAAACTTTTTCCAATAGCTTTTTCTGATCGAAAAGGAGACAATCTGATCCTGGATCTGAAATAACTATTTCATTACCCTGACGCAGAACACAGTGCTCTCATTTTAGTGTCTTCACTTGTCAGCCAAATGTCTCAGTAAACACGTGGCATGGAAGTGGCAATGCGCCATTCTCCCCCTGGCAGGACGCTTCTTCTGGTCGTCCGTGTATTAACGTTTCTCATCGTTGGTTCACCCTCCGGACAACCCCGCCCCCCTCTCTCAGAAGCTCCGGACAATCCGCTCGGCCTTTCTGGCTTCGTTGTTGAGCTCCCCGAAGGTGTCAAAGAACTGGTCCATCTCTCGCTGGATAGTGGCGTTGCGGGTCTCGGCGGCGGCCCGGGCCCGCTCCGACTCCTGAATCCTGGCCTGGACCGCCTGGTACCAGCGGCGCTGCTGCGACAGGTTGGCCTTCAGACCCAGCAACTGGCTCTGCAGCTCCCTGTTCCTCTGCTCCAGGCTGGTAGGGACACACACGGACACACACGAGGGGGGTAATGAGACGGAGCGTGCTCCCGGCGTTTTCTTGGTTATTATTTACTGATGCAACCGAGTGTTACCCCGAGCTTATGGTAAAACACCCGGCTGCATCTGTGTATACATCTTTGTAGTGGGCCTCTACAGCTGTGATAAGTACTGGAGTACACCCGGGGGGGGACGTGTTAGTCATCATCGATGCGTCAACGCTTCCAACGCCAAAGTGAAGTACGGTTAAGTCTTTTGAGATTGCTCGCGATTGGATAACTAACTTTTATGCAAGAGCAGGAGTGATGTCAAGTTGGACAAACAAAACGACTGTCTATCGGGTTATGTGATGGTGTCTCGGTTATACACAAAAATTAACTCCCTTCCAACACATACAGACGCATAGAGAGAACCAAGCAACCTCATTTGGCCTGTGGCTGTGGTTGTCAATTTACCACTTGAGAGTTTTTGTATCTGCATCTGTTGTCAGTGGAGCCTTAAAATGAAATCATCTTTAATATTTCCAAGCCACACATCATGTGAGAGCCCTTGGGTAAACGGTGTCAGGAAATGGATTGCAGAATCCCACGACCTGCCGTTGCCCTGGGAACAGGATATGGGGTGGGACAAGGGTCATGGTAACAGAACATCAGTGTCACTAAAGATCGGAGCCCCACTGTAACAGGAGAACCCACACCCGCGAACATCACGTAGAAAACACAAATCCATGCAAACGCAAAATACTCAAACCCAAAAATAGTAGAAACCATTCTTTGCAATCACTTCTTCCTATTGCTTATGCTCTGTGTGTGTTGTGCAGTGTGTGTCTGGGTGGTGTGTGGTGCAGTGTGTGTCTGTGCAGTGTGGTGCAGTGTGTGTCCGTGCAGTGTGCGCCCGTGCAGTGTGTATCCTGCAGTGCGTGCCTGCAGTGCGTGTCCGTGCAGTGGCTGTCCGTACAGTGCGTGTCTGTGCAGTGTGTGTCTGTGCGTTGTGTGTCTGCAGTGTCTGTCTGTGCAGTGTGTGTCCGTAGTGTGTGTCTGCAGTGTGTGTCCGTAGTGTGTGTCTGCAGTGTGTGTCCGACCGTACAGTGCGTGTCTGCAGTGTGTGTCCGTAGTGCGTGTCCGTAGTGCGTGTCCGTAGTGCGTGTCTGCAGTGTGTGTCTGCAGTGTGTGTCCGTAGTGCGTGTCTGCAGTGTGTGTCCGACCGTACAGTGTGTGTCTGCAGTGTGTGTCCGACCGTACAGTGTGTGTCTGCAGTGTGTGTCCGACCGTACAGTGTGTGTCTGCAGTGTGTGTCCGACCGTACAGTGTGTGTCTGCAGTGTGTGTCCGACCGTACAGTGCGTGTCTGTGCGTTGTCCCTCGGCCATGCGTCGTGTGTTAAGTTGCGGCGCCGTACCTGCTGATCCTGGCCTCGTACTCGTCCCGCTGGCGTCCCATCTGGTGCTGCAGCCCCGTGAGCACGCTGCGCAGGGCGCGGGCCACCGGGTCGGCCCGGGGCACCGGCGGAGGGACCCTCGCCCCGGCAGGGGCCGCCCGGTCCCGGTCCAGCGGAGGCAGGCTGGCCGTGAGCGTGTGGGACGGCCCCTCCCCCGGCCCCCCGGGCCCGTCGCTGAGCCGGCTCTCCGCCAGGATTATCTCACAGGAGGACCACGGGCTGCTGTCCCGGCTGGCCGCGCCCCGCCCCGAGCCCAGCAGGCCGAGCTGGTCCTCGCTGTGGGGGAACAGGAAGCCGTCCTCCTCGCTGTGGAGGAACAGGAAGCCGTCCTCCTCGCTGGGGGGGAACAGGAAGCCGTCCTCCTCGCTGTGGGGGAACAGGAAGCCGTCCTCCTCGCTGTGGAGGAACAGGGTCCTGGTCTCCATGGGCGTGGCCCTGTCGTCGGGCGTGGCCCTGTCGTCGGGGGTGGCGCCTTCGCGGAGGTTGTCGTAGACGGACAGGACGCTCTGGTGGTCCACGCTGCGCGCCGGACTGGGGCTGTCCATCTCCTCCCCCCCGCAGCCCTCCGCTCCTCCTCCCCCCGCTCCCTCCCCCGGCGGCCGTCCGTCGCCCCACCCCCCCTCGGCCCCCCGGCCCCCGGCCCAGCTGCAGTAGCTGTGGTCTGGCCGGGCTCCAGCCCCGGACCGCCCCGCCCCCGGGGGTAGCGTGGGAACGTGAGCCGCGCCGGGGGCCGGGCCGGCCCGGGGTCCACGAGGCGCCGCCGGGAGGCCACTGGCCGCGGCGGGGCGTCCCCCCCCCGGGCGCGGCCCCCCCCTCCGCAGGGAGCAGGGGGGGCAGCTGTCGTACAGCAGGTCAGTGGAGCTGCGGCTGGACGCCGTCGGGGTCTCGCTGCGCAGGCGGTGCGGCTCCATGATCCGGACAGGCAGGGCAGGGGGGGGCACCCGGAGCCTTAGAGGACCGCCACCACCCCCCCACTACCTTACTGTTACCTACCACCCTCCTACCCCCCCCGTCCCCACCCCTCCGCTCTCAGCAGGGGGGCAAACGGGAGGATTAGGGTCTTGTTGGTGCCTTCCAAGTTCTAGAATGGAGCAGGTGTCGGGGTGGGCTGAGACTCCCCGCTGAGCGCCCCCAGGAGGTGCAGGTCGGGTCCCGGAGAGAGCGGTGTGGAAGCCCCCCGGAGCTGAGGTGCTCTGAGGTCTCCACCCGGCACCGTCGGCTCAAGGTAGTCAGGTTGTTGAGTGGCTGGATTCGGCAGGACGTGTGTGTGTGTGTGTGTGTGTGTGTGTGTGTGTGTGTGTGTGTGTGTGTGTGTGTGTGTGTGTGTGTGTGTGTGTGTGTGTGTGTGTGTGTGTGTGTGTGTGTGTGTGCGTGTGCGTGTGCGTGCATGCATCTTTAAGTAGCCTGACCTCAGCTGTTACTTTAGCAGAGTGTCTGAGGGGGGGACCAGAGTGTAACATAGTCTGGCTCATTCCTAAAGACTGCTACACATAGCCGCAACCACAAAAATAGACGGGGCCAAGGAACATCACGCAACTACCACACAAAGATCGTATGTGTGTGTGTGTGTGTGTGTGTGTGTGTTCTGTTAAATCGACCACAAGTAATGAATGAACCGGAACTCGGGTCGTGTCTGCAAATTGAATTAAGAAACACTTTGACTGAACCGCATGGGCACTGATCTGTGTGGATGTGTGTCTGTACTTGTGTGAGAGAGAGAGAGTTAGAGAGAGAGAGAGAGAGAGAGAATTAGTGTCTGTTTGTTTGTTTGTGTGTGCGTCTGTACTTCTTGTGTGAGTGGTCAAGAAAGAGTATGTGAGATTATAAGTGTTATTTTTTTTGTGTGAGGGGTCAAAAAAGTGTGTGTGTGTGTGTTTGTCAGAGAGAGAACTTGTGTGTGCATGATGGTTAGAGAGAGAAAGTGCGTGTTTGAAAGAGAGAAAGTGTGTTTGTGCGTGCGAGAGTGAGAGAGAACTGTTTGTGTGTGTGTGTGAGAAAGACAGCGTGTGTGTGTTGAAGGGGGCAGGTGTCTGGATGGAGCTGCGCTCCGTCTAGATGCTCTTCATGCGAGGGCTCCTATTCCCAGAGCCGCTGGCAGCCCGGGCCTCAGTGTGCTGCTGGTCACACCGTGGTCGCTGTTTTATGAGAACCTGATGAAAGATGATTGGGATGTCTTCCAAAAGGACACCAGCACGCATGAGTTATAGTCGAACGGAAAGATTATATTTAGCTTTATCCATTCAGACACACACGCACGCACCCACACGCACACACAATCACACACGCACACAAACATGTACCGAGACAGACAGACGCATTAGTCTTTCGAGGTGTGTTGCTGGCAGTCCCCACAAGGGGGCAGTATAGATCTTCCCAACCTTGTTTTCTTCATGGGTGGTACCAGGAGGAAAGCCATCTTAACAGGGGTTAAGATGAGTCAAAGAAAGATTTAAGCCTAGCATTTGGCGCTTGTGAAACATGAAGGCCTCACGTCGGGTTGACTCCGGGCTCCTCCTAGCTTGTGTGTCGAGGTGTCTCTGAGCAGGATACCTGTCCCTAACTGCTCCAGGAGGGCTGGCTGTTTGGTTGACTCTGCCGTCAATGTGTGAATGTGTGTATAAATGTTTGTGAGTCGCTTTGGGCAAGGCGTCTGCTGAATGTAAATGTTTGCTTGATCTTATTCATCGGACCATCACGTGGGTTCAGCTGTCCTCAGACCCGTTCTGTTGACTCAGTATTGATCTCCGAGTGCAGGAACTTCCAGACGGGCCACAGGGAGGAAAAAACAAACACACTAACACACACACTTCCGAACCCACAGCTAGCCACCGACCTTCTAGGCACCTCGCTCTGTCCTCACCTCCGTCTCACACTAAAACCAAACCGCCTGGAAGGAGTGTTCGCTCCTCACCCCCTCCAGGGGTCCGTACGCGTACACAACGACCGGCCTCAAAGGTCATCACTGCAGCCGTGCTTCACTGAGGCGAAGGCCCGTCTGTTAATAGCAGACTGATCCTTGCAGAGGCTGCAGTGTTCCACGCCTCTATGTACATCCCCCTGTGCTCCTATTGGCCGCCGGGGACACAGAACGGGGCGGGGCCGCCCAGGGTCACCTTAATGCCAGTGTGGGGCCCCAGGGTTTAACCCCGGAGCCCGGGGCTCCTCCGTCTCGTCATGTGTCCATAAACCCTGGAGGAAAAGAGCTGACGCCGACCGAGGTGACGTCAGCTACAGAGCTAAAGCAGCCTGCAGGTAGAGCGCTGGGGAGGGGAGGAGAGGGGAGGAGAGGGAAGGAGAGGAGAGGAGGAGAGGAGAGGAGGAGGAGGAGAGGAGAGGAGAGGAGAGGGGAGAGGAGAGGAGGAGAGGAGAGGAGAGGAGGGAGAGGAGAGGAGGGGAGGAGAGGGGAGGAGGAGAGGAGAGGAGAGGAGGAGAGGAGAGGAGGAGGAGAGGAGAGGGGAGGAGGGAGGAGGAGGAGGAGGGGAGAGGAGAGGAGAGAGGAAGAGGAGGGGGGGGAGGAGGTGGAGAGGAGAGGGGAGAGGAGAGGAGGGAGGAGGAGGAGGAGGAGGTGAGGGGAGGTGAGGGAGGCGGAGGAGAGGAAGAGGAGGGGTGGGAGGAGGTGGAGAGGGGAGGAGGAGGAGAGGAGGAGGGGGGAGGAGAGAGGGGAGGAGGAGAGGAGTGGAGGGAGGAGGTGGAGGAGGAAAGGAGAGGAGGAGGGGGGAGGAAAGAGAAGCTGGGCTTCCGTCTGGAGAGGAAGAGGAGGAGGAAGAGAGTAGGGAGGTGCGTGTTAACGGTCCAGCCCCCCCCCCTCCCTCCTGGTTCTCCGAGGCTCGGCTGTGACCCCTGCCTGTCCTCTACGCTGACCTTTAAAGGACAGCGGGCAGTTCCCAGCCCTCGGCACTGAGTGAGTGTGTGTGTGTGTGTGTGTGATGGGGGGGGGGGGGGGGGGGGTCAGAGGGTAATGTAGCGGGCGTGACCCCTTATCACCCCCGTTCCCTTCCTCTTCCCTCTCCTCTCTCGGTCCCCCCCCCCACTCCTCTCCTCTGTGGCACGGCGCCCGTCTGCGTAGTTGTTTGTAGTCATGACGACAGGCTCCATGGCAACACAGATCCTTTTGGTTTTAAATAATGTGTGGTGGTGGAGGGAGGGGGAGGAGGAGGAAGAGGAGTTGAGGGGACAGAGAGGGATGAAGGTGGTGATGAGCTGCCGATTTAATAATGGGAGGTGGATGATCTAGAAGAGGAGGAGAACACGTCGAGCCCGAGACGTGAAGGCTCTGCCGAAGAACAGAAGAGAGTTAATTACAGGGTGTGCGCTGGTGGGGGGAGACAAAGTCTGGGATTCATACTGTCTCAAAGAGGAGGGGTGGGGGGGAGGAACTGAGAAAGTAAAGGTGTGTGTGTGTGTGTGTGTGTGTGTGTGTGTGTGTGTGTGTGTGTGTGTGTGTGTGTGTGTGTGTGTGTGTGTGTGTGTGTGTGTGTGTGTGTGTGTGTGTGTGTGTGTGTGTGTGTGTGTGAGAGAAAGACTGACTGATGGAAGTCAACTTAAATCAGAAAAAAATCTGGATAAGAGTGTGTGTGTGTGGGAACGTGGAGTTGTGATAGTTAGAATTAGATTAACATCTGTGCCTCTCTCTCCTCTGATCCACAACTTGAACGTGTGTTTTCGAGATGCAGAGCGTCCCCAGCAGATGGTCCCACCCTTCCTCCTAGCCCCGCTGTAAGAACCATTTCTTTAGCCTTGCTTTGAATTCTGGTCTCAATATCTCTCCCCCAGGGAAAAACCAAACCCCTAAGGCTTTATTTAGTGAGTGCCTTTCAAGTTGATTGAGGAACTGAGGGCTATTTATAAAGGAGTGTTTCTTAAACCTGGTCTTTGACAGGAAGGAACGCACGTAAGTCACGACAGTAAATGTGTTTGATCGCCTGTGACGTCTAAACACATCCCTGTTTGTGTCATTCATTTATTTATTTTGTATGCACGCACACACATGCATGCACACACAGGCATGCACACACACGCATGCGAACAAACACACACGCTCGCACACGCAACACATTATACGACAAAAACAGAAACAACTTTGAATTCACGCGCCTACAGAAACATAAACACATCCAACCCCCACCACCAGGGGCGCTGTTGTGCGTGGTTCCTGCCAACGTGTGGGCAGGTGACGCTGATAGGACTAGGGGGCTCTTCCATATCCCTCTGATGTGGGCCCCCCCAATTAAGATCAGCCCGTTCTGAACTGAGAGCCATTCACCGTGTGCATGAGTGTGTAATGCACTTACACCTTGAAGGATTGGATTACCGTTGCATCATTACATAATGTAATTATTTATTTAGAAATGTTGCTGTGCTGCCAACTGCACTGCAAATGAAAGCCGGAAACATGCAGTTATGAAAGAGTTATTAAAGATGACTTGGGTGGCATTGATGGCTGAATGAATGGATGGATGGGGAGACTGATGGATGAATAAATTGGTAGATGGATGGATGGATGGATGGATGGATGGATGGATGGATGGATGGATGAATATGTGGATGGATGTGTATATGGATGGATGTGTATATGGATGGGTCGATTAATGTGTATATGAATGGATGACGGATGGATGGACAGTAGGACAGTCAAAGGTATGACAGTACAGATGTAATGACATTATTTAGTGATGTTCAGCGCTAAATGTAATCTGTTTAGAGCAGTATCAGGTTGTGGCAATGAAAGACGTAAGACAACGGCTGGATAGAAAGAGACTGAATGAACGAGGGTAGAACGGGAGGGGAAGAAGACCCTGAGAATCACCCTGACGGCACTGGGCCGCACTGAGCAGGGCCTGAGCAAACACACACACATACACGTACGCACACAACTACAGACACACACACGCACTCACGCAAGCACACACGCACGCCACACACACACACATATCCACACACACACACATATCCACACACACACGCACACACACACACACACACACACACACCCCCACCCACAAACAGACACACACAAACAGACAAATATACACACACACACACAACCACAAACAGACAAACACACACACACACACACACACACACACAGTCATATACGCATCCACACACTACCACAGATATTCACAAACACACCCACACAGACAGACACATCTTCAGTTACCTAATGGGCCATTATTGATCTGCAACACTTGATATTAGTCCGGAAGGAGCTTCAGACAGAGCGAGAGAGAGAGAGAGACAGAGCGAGGTTAAGTATGAGAGCATCCCAGAGGCCCAGGCCATGTAGGCAGAATAATTAAAGATGGAACGCCAAGATTCATTCCTAAATAACGAATCGAATTTGAATTCAATTCAATCGTGATTGATGATAAAGTCTAGGAAAGTGTTTCGGACTCCTCCAGTTGCCATGGCGTCCTTGTGAGGTCACGTCTGGACTCGTCGCTAGCTGCTAATGGCAAACAGCGAGGCGGAAGGGCCCCCGGTGCGGCGGGCCCTCGCGGTGACGGTGTCGGCTCCCAGGGCCTCGCGGTGACGGCGTGTCGGCTCCCAGGGCCTCGCGGTGACGGTGTCGGCTCCCAGGGCCTTGCGGTGACGGTGTGTCGGCTCCCAGGGCCTCGCGGTGACGGTGTGTCGGCTCCCAGGGCCTCGCGTTGACGGTGTGTCGGCTCCCAGGGCCTCGCGGTGACGGTGTGTCGGCTCCCAGGGCCTCGCGGCGACCGCTCAAACACACATTTGAAATGGATCCAGTTGGCTCGGTGCGGCGGGCAGCTGGCCTCGTCGGTCGGACGTGTGATCGCCGCGGGAGACCATCCCGCCACTGCTGATTGGGTCTGGGAGGGTAAACAATAGAACCATGGGGCCGGCCGGCCAGTGTGAGGGAGGGGGATGAGCGGCGCGGCCCACAGCGCAGCTCTGCTACCTGGGTGTAGCTACACACACGAGGGCACACAGCGCAGCTCTGCTACCTGGGTGTAGCTACACACACGAGGGCACACAGCGCAGCTCTGCTACCTGGGTGTAGCTACACACATGAGGGCACACAGCGCAGCTCTGCTACCTGGGTGTAGCTACACACACGAGGGCACACAGCGCAGCTCTGCTACCTGGGTGTAGCTACACACACGAGGGCCCACAGCGCAGCTCTGCTACCTGGGTGTAGCTACACACACGAGGGCCCACAGCGCAGCTCTGCTACCTGGGTGTAGCTACACACACGAGGGCCCACAGCGCAGCTCTGCTACCTGGGTGTAGCTACACACACGAGGGCCCACAGCGCAGCTCTGCTACCTGGGTGTAGCTACACACACGAGGGCACACAGCGCAGCTCTGCTACCTGGGTGTAGCTACACACACGAGGGCACACACACGACAGCGATTCTACCTGGGTGTAGTTACACACATGAGGGCACACACACCATATCCTTTGCAGACTATACAGGGAGTTGCAAGTCGATACCATTCCGTATGGGTTTTCACTCAGTGTGTGTGTGTGTGTGTGTGTCTGTGTGTCAGAGTGCCAGTGCTGAGGAGGCATGGATGCCTGCTCTGTACACATTAGCAGCTTCTGAGAGAGGCTGGTCGCTGGGTGTAACCGGGGGTCCATTTACATTGATGGTTTTGCAGGGTGCCACAGCTCTCTACAGGTAGAGACAGACAAACAGCAGGCTATCTATGTATCCGCCTCTTTCCTGCTGTGGCGTTGGGTAGAGATACTGTTCTAGAGGAAATAAGATACTTTTTGACATTGTACAGAAAACGCAGAGCTGATGGGGTTTCTGTCTTCAGCCGTTTCTGTTTACCTGTGCCAACCTGCCCTCATTACTTCCTGTCTTGGCTCTTGACAGGGTCAGCCCCCCCCCCCCCCTCCCGTGGGAACAGTGGGCGGAGGCTGTTAGCGGGATGTTTGCACTGTAAACATGGAGGATATTTGTGTCTTTCTACTGTGGTCACACACACACACACACACACACACACACACACACACACACACACACACACACACACATACATTTGTTGTATGCTGACTTCCATAGCAGAATTGCATTTTGGACAACCATACCAACAGGGCCTTTGAATTCAAGTGAAACCGATTTGAAACCCAAATTGAGTTCACACGCCCAATTCAATTTGTGGCAAACTGTTTCGGAAGAGTCTGACTGCAGGGGTTTGCTACCTGATGCCGTGAGGGTGAGACACACGTGGTGCATCCTGTGTCAGCAATGAGAAGTGATCCATCTGCAGCAGGTGATGGGCCGAGTGACTGGACCCACTCACACCATCTGCATATCAGTTGAGCTCTCATTTTTATCTGCCATTAGTGCTCAGTCCTGGCAGAACTCAATTATCCGCAAATTGTAAAAACACTGAATATTTGTTATTGATGACATTTCTTAACACAGATGCTAATAGTTGTATTTTACCACCAAAAATCGATACTGGTCCCAACAGTAAACAACTGAACAAATGGGATGAATGTCTTTTTCAACCATAAGATGCAAAATGGTCTCACTTTATATTATCGTTCCTCTATTCTGTTCTCATCCATGACCGTATCCGTCGGTGACTGTAACTCCAATGTATTATCCTTCGCCCCCCCCCACCCCCCTCCCCAATCTACCTTGTCTCTACACCACCCCCCCGGTAAGTGTTCCAGTAACCCCCCCCCACTGACTGATCAATGAGCCGGTTGACACAAGCTCGCCACAGGGCAAACTGCTTTTCCATTTGGTCCTTCTGAGGAGCTGAGTTGAATATTAACCACGCACGTGTTAGCTGAGCGGGGAGTGTGTGTGTGTGTGTGGCCGTGTGTGTGTGTGTCTGTGTGTGAGTCTGTGTGTTTGTGTCCTTGTGTGTGTGTGTATGTGTGTGGGAGGAGGGGGGGTTCTTAAAGAGGAAACACATTCGCATTCCCGGGATGTTACGCCCAATTCCTGGCTTGTTCGTTTTTTTATATTCTCTCCCTTCGCTGGCTGCAGGGACGGACAAATAGTCCCTTACTGCTAAGAGATCAATTGTTGAAGCATCATACTATACACATACACACGCACACACACACACACACACACACACACACACACACACACACACACACACACACAGTGGCAGAGTGTCACTGTGGTTCCGCTGATACTCTTGTTCCTCTAGTTGTCACCTGCCCACCTGCAGCGGCGAGATCCATGATGGGGGGGAGAGGGAGGGGGAGGGAGGGAGGGAGGGAGAGATGTTGTGGAGGTTAGTGGTAGATGAAGGACAGCCTGGGCCGTCATGTGCTGTGTTTGTGTTTCCCGATGATGAGAATGATGATGAAGATGGTGATGAAGACGATGATGCTATTGAAGGTGATGATTATGATGGTGGTGGTGATAAGGATGACGATTGTGCTGAGAACGATCACGAAGATTGTGATGATGATGATGAAGTTGGTGCTGATGATGTTGATGTTGATGAAGATGATGACTTAGGCCCATTCACAGCCCCCCATGCCTAGGCACAGATACCTGATATGAGTGAGCATTGGGTGACAATCTGAGAACACACCTATGTTGAATGATATCTTCGTAATCTTACTACTAACAATCGCAAATAATTATACAAGCATGATCGCGAAAACCCACATGGTTTAGATGAGATGATTTGATCAGCTACATCTGCATGTCAAATCCTCCAGGAGGATCACAATGAAGGGAGTGGCGACGCGTGTTTCCATCGCAGAAGTCTAACGAAGGTTGGCAGCTATTTCAGCACAGGCAACCTGCGTTCAATTACCCAGAGGTACAACATTAACAGTGTGACGACTCGCAGACAATGGCTCTACCCCTTTGTTAAGCCGTTAATGTGGGCACTATTCATCATTCTTTAACAGGGCTTTGGAAGCTGAACGGGGGGGGGGGGGGTTCTGAGCTGCAGAGTTCAGTCCGTTCCACTCCATGCTCTATGAAAACAGAACTCTTCCCTCCCTGTGTGGGTCCGCTGTTGTTCTGCTCAGTATGGAGCTCTGATGTCTCTGTCACCCCGTGCTGTCTGGCAGCCTGCCCATATTCACGGCCCATTCAGGTGGACTAGGCCTCCGGCTCACACCAGATTATTATATCAAGTGCTTCTCCTGCTCTCTCTCGCTCTCGCTCGCGCTCGCGCTCGCTCGCGCTCGCGCTCTCGCTCTCTCTATACTGTGTGTTTGTGTGTGTCTTACACACACACACACACACACACACACACACACACACACACACACACACACACACACAGTATTTGAAGAGATTGAGCG
Organism: Gadus macrocephalus; assembly: GCF_031168955.1. Taxonomy (NCBI): domain Eukaryota; kingdom Metazoa; phylum Chordata; class Actinopteri; order Gadiformes; family Gadidae; genus Gadus; species Gadus macrocephalus. The sequence goes on along the minus strand of NC_082391.1, from coordinate 23,173,834 downwards.
TCTGAAAGAAATATATACAAATATAATATAAGAATTCTGTCTGGATTTTCTTTTCAGAGTAATCTTTAATATGTGATGGGGCCACTTATATATATATATTATTTTTTTCTCACACACGCACACACACACATCCCCGTTGTCCTCTCTCCCTCTCTGGCTGGACTCCAGGCTGCTCTCTTTTATGAAAGAGCCTTTCTGAGGAGATGGAGAGATCCCATTAGGAAATCTGCCAGACAGAACAATAGGAAAGTGAGGTAATATTCTCTCCTCTCTACACGGCAAGATGGAAGAAAAGTATTAATCTGCCGGCCTGTGAAGGACAATCTCTCCCTTGGATTTTGTCACCCCTTTACAATATAAAACGGTCGAGAAAATAAAAAAGATGAGCATCTTTAATCTATTTTTAGGTCAGAGAAATGCAATATACGTTTAAACATCGAAACAATGTCCCTGCCAACCTGCATGTCAGTTCATATCTGTTCCTCACACTATTCCACACTGCCAGTTTATTAAGTCCATAATATACTATATGGCTTTCTTTTATACTACAGCTGTTATTATATTCTGCCTTGAAATAAAATGAACCCAAATTAACTCCTTTATGTCAACCTCTGTGCATCGAAATGAACAATTGATTGGTCGACCATTATATGTACTTTTCAACACCCAATCTACAGCTTGTTACAGCAGGAAGCAGGCGAAAGCTGTGATTCTCGCTCTCATCTATTTAAATCACACAATGCCGTATTCAACGGTTCCTAACTTAATATTAAAGTCGTTAGGGATTCCCACGCTGATCTGCATGGGCTGGTAGTGTTTAGTTAGAACAATTACAACCGTAAGCTGGAGTCTCCGTCTCCTAATGGTTCTTCTACCTCCTGTCTCCTCATCCTAACGGCCCGCAGAGTGCAGCCGGCTCCCCTCAACGTTCATCACGGAGGAGGAGCCACGACCAGTCCTAACGACTGCTCCCCTGGCCCTTATTAGGCCACGCCTCCAGGAAATCAATTAGGGCCCCGAGGAAGATTA
>NC_082391.1:23110553-23172705 GCF_031168955.1 Gadus macrocephalus | reverse complement strand
GATGCCAACAGGTAGCCCGTCTATCGCGGGGGATCCAAACCCCAGAGCCTTCTCGGCCGGAGTTGAACCCCTAGCCACTGCACCATCCCTCCCTCAGCCCGCCCCTCCTGCCTGTCAGTCATAACTGTGTCAAGGGGCGTCGCCTGCTGCCCCGCCCGTGGTGGTGCGTCGGACGGCGGCCGTGTTTACACGCTCCCCGCTTCCAGACGCACAGAGCGACTAACGGGGGGCTGTGTGTCCTGACAGAAACCCTACGTGTTCACCTTCCTGCTGAGCGCCCGGCTCTTCATCCCCCCCCCCGAGCTGCTGTCCAGGGTGTGTGAGCTGTGCATCAAGCAGCAGCAGCTGGACCAAAGCCCGCTGGACGCGGTGAGAGGCGCCGCACGCACACAGACACACACATGTTCATGCACACACACACAAGTACACGAGGCACGCACGCACTGACGCGCACAGTGAAACACCCTATGAAGTCTCTGAACACTGACACGAACGCACGCACAGATGCATGCACTCACACAGACACAGAAGCAGACGCATACACATCTACACACGCACGCAGAGATACACACACACAAACAGGCCACACACACACACACACACACACACACACACACACACACACACACACACACACACACACACACACACACACACACACACACACACACACACACACACACACTGATTGCCAGACCCCTTTTACAGTTTTACTGAGGGAATTACTTGGGCATCCTGTCGTAAAAACCCCGACCCCCGACCCCCCCACCCCCGACCCCCGACCCCCCCCCACCCCCCACCCCCCACCCCCCACCGCCCACCCCCCACCCCCCACCCCCGACCCCCCACCCCCCCACCTCCCCACCCCCCACCCCCCACCCCCCACCCCCCACCCCCCCTCTGATCGATGCGTCCCGCCCGCAGGCCAAGGTCCGGAAGTTTGGCCCCAAGCTCCTGCAGCTGCTGAAGGAGTGGACCGAGACGTTCCCCTCGGACTTCAGGGAGGAGAAGATGGTGGGGACACCTGGAGGACCTCATTCACAGGATAGCCCCCTGCGATGAGGTAGGCCCCCCCCCCACCCCCCCCACCTCAGTCCCACCAGGACCTGCAGGCTCTGTGAACCAGAGTCACTGGAGGCCCTTGTTGTTAGCATCCTCTACAATGTAGGCTGATGTTGTAGGGTTGATGTCCAGCTGGGGAACCACAGGCTTGTGACTTATTTAGACTGTGGTTCTTTATGTGGTTGTCCCAGATTGGTGGAAGATAGAATATTAAAGGAGACATTTTTCAACCTATTTCTGGATCATTTTGTATCCAAGGGACTAATGAGGATTAGATCCATGAAATTGATCCAGAAATGCCTGAGACCGCTGCAGCCCTAACCTGCGCCCCACTTTAGGCCCTTGCACCCAAAATATGCCGGGAAACAGGGTCCATGTTTAGAAATCCTGAAGTTCCCCTTTAAGACTCAAAGACGTGTAGGAGGGCAGAGATTTGAGTTTAATCATCCCATCTATTAATAGGACGCCTTGTCTTAGAGGCCTTCGGGTTTCATTTTGTCCGCAGTGCTGCTGTAGTCATCGCGGGCCTTTTAATATAATCGCTGGGCTGCGGTACAGCTGACACACGTAGGGGGGTGACAGCGTTCACCCTGCATGGATCCTACTGGGGAGCGCTGAACAATGATCCGTAGACACCGAGCATTCACCCTGCAAAAATAATACAATGCAATACAACTTTATTCTCCGATCTGGCTGGAGAAGGTGTTTTGGCCTCACCGCGGAGACGTTTAAAACAGTTACATTACATGCAGACACATCAGACAACTTACAACAAATACATACACTGGTTTTGTTTATGATGGCAGCAGTTTATCAGATCTTATGCAATAGTCTTTGAGTCATGGTGATGAGTCGTCCCTTCTATTTGCTGTCTGTTCATTAATGAAGTATATGAGTATAAAAGGAAGGACCTCAGAAGAGTGGTTCTGGCTGCAGCATCAGGGGGGGAGGATGATGAAGAGGGGGGAGCCAGGGACGAGAAGGATGTGGGAGAGGCAACAGGAGTGTTGGAGTATTAGTAGGAAGTGTGTGGAGGGGGTAGAGGGTGGAGGAAAGCAAGAGGAAGTGATGAATGTGGCACTATTTACAGCACTGTGTGTGTGTGTGTGTGTGTGTGTGTGTGTGTGTGTGTGTGTGTGTGTGTGTGTGTGTGTGTGTGTGTGTGTGTGTGTGTGTGTGTGTGTGTGTGTGTGTGTGTGTGTGTGTGTGTCAGTGTGAGAGTTATGACCTTGGGTGATTTTTTAGCATAACTGACCATTGACTAGCACTCTTCTCCTCGGTTGAACTCACACACGCATGTGTGCGCACACACACACACACACACACCACACACACACCACACACACACACACACACACACACACACACACACACATTGAAGGTACAAAGAATGAGGGTAAAGGAGGGGGATTACCATGACAAAAAAAGTAATAATAAAGATGACATCATTGTTGTGAACAATTGAGATAATCACCAGGACTGCTATTCACAAATATATTTTGCAGTGATTCAGATAATGGGAATGGCAACATGGTTTTAGAACCATGATTAGGTAGAGATTAATTTTCCTGAATGCGGATTACATCTGTTAATAATGATAATGGACTGAAAAAGCAAACAGCGTACGAAAATATGTTTACTAATTCCCTCTCCTCTCCTCTTATCTCTTTATCCTCCCATCCGATCTCATCTCTCTCTCTCTCTCTCTCCTCTCTCTCTCTCTCTCTCTCTCTCTCTCTCTCTCTCTCTCTCTCTCTCCTTCCTCCCTCAATCCTCTCCTCTTTTCTCATTTTCCCCTCCGATCTCATTTTCTTTCCTCCATCCTCCCATCTCTCTCTCCCCCCCCTCCCCCCTCTCTCCCTCCCCTCCTACAGCCTCTGTCTCCAGGCCTACTGGAAGACCATGAACCAGGTGCTGCAGAAGCTCAACCAGAAGCTGGCGCTGATGAGCCAGGGAGAGGACAGCGTGGTGCGCCTCTCCCTCACCGCCTCCTCCATCTCCGACAAGCTGGCCTCCTTCAAGGCCAAGCCCCCGCCCATCCAGAAGGACATGCTGGCCATCTGCAACGACCCCTACACGCTGGCACAGCAGCTCACCCACGTAGAGCTGGTGAGCAGCGGGCAGGGGGGGGGGCGAAGGAATGAGAGAGAGAGAGAGAGAGAGAGAGAGAGAGAGAGAGAGAGAGGAGAGAGAGAGAGGAGAGAGAGAGAGAGAGAGAGAGAGAGAGAGAGAGAGAGAGAGCGCAACAATGAAACATTTAAGGCACAGACTATTAAATAGAGGTCAGTTCTGTGCTGTTCACGTGAAGTGAAGTCACTCCAATGAATTGCAGAAGAGAGAAACAAGGGAAACAAAGAAGCAGAGATGGATGCTGAGAGTGAGGAGGGAGAGGGGGGAGGGGGAGAGAGAGATAAGGTGCAGGGGAGACATGAGGTTTAGGGTAGGACGTGATAATGAAGATGGAGAGACACGAGAGGGAGAGAAACTGAATGGAGATCATGTCAAGGGCACGGACATGAAAGGTGGGTATGAAAGAGAAACATCAAAAGGCAGTATGATGAGGTGCGATCACACCAGAGCTAAAGGAAGAGTAGCTCCCTAAAGCAGCAACACAAGCTGAATAATGCTAAGGGAATGAATGCACATGCTCTGAAGCGGAACGAGCAGCAGCTCTGAGTGCGGGCTTGTTTACTACTAGCACCGTAGCTCCGTCTCACAGCTTACTGGGGCAACACACAGGTGTAGCTCATAACACTGATTATGGGTCTGCTTGATATATGGGTCGGGGCGCGCTAGGAACGGAACAGGTAAAGATAGCACTCAGTGACCACGCTGGGGCTCTCATGCACATAAATCAAACACACCCTCATCGTTAACCTTTGGGAGCTACTCCTGGGTTTAGCCTACTTATGAAACCACCGCAGGGGATGAAAAAAGGTCCTTATTCTGTTATCCCAAAGCGCTACGTTGCATATACTCACACACTAGCAACAAAGGGGCTTCCATTGCACACTGTGCCTTTTTGATCCATTCATGTGTATCCTAATACGGCCTATTTGAGGGGAGAGAGAGAGAGAGAGAGAGAGAGAGAGAGAGAGAGAGAGAGAGAGAGAGAGAGAGAGAGAGAGAGAGAGAGAGAGAGAGAGAGAGAGAGAGAGAGAGAGAGAGAGAGAGAGAGAGAGAGAGAGAGAGAGAGAGAGAGAGCGCGCTAATGCAGGCCTGAGTAGGCAGTCCACTCGTATGAGTGGCAGTGACGTGATCTCAGAAGTCAGTTGATGCGCCCAGGGATTCTAACGTGGGGATGGCAGGACTGTGACTGGATGTGACCCGACAGCCTCACACTCAAGCGCACGCACACATACACACACACACATGCGAGCACGCACACATATACACACATATGGAGAGAGGAGGAATGGTTTGAGAGAAAGGACAAGTAGAGGACCAACATACAATATTAATGACATTTTCTGATGCCGTTTTAGGATAGTGATAAAGAGAATGGTTCTTTATTGTTCGAGGTCAGAAATAAGTACGGTGTTAGTCATTATTTTATTTTGACCTTTTACGTAAGCGTGAACTTCTCTTTCAGAGGACCTATAGATAGTGTCAAGGCAGGATGAGGAAATGTGAGGTCTTTGAGTCATGGTGATGAGTCGTAATGAAAGTCTTGCTTCCCCAGGAACACCTTGGTCACATCGGACCGGAGGAGTTCGTCCAGGCTTTCGTTCAGAAAGACCCACTAGACACCACGCAGGTAAAACCCAGTCTCGCATCTGCAATTCATCTCCAAACCATAAGCATGAATCTTGTTCATCCGAATGTCTGCTTGATAAATTACCTCAGAGAGTTATGATCCAAAGAAGAGCATTTGCAAAAAGAAAAAGTATCTTCTATAAACCATCATGGCTGCTTTTTTAAATATTTCTTGCAAGAAAGCTCTTGCAAGAAATACGTGTCTCTCCTGGGGCTTTCGCCCGATCAAATAAAGGTCTAACGACCTCTAAAAGTGCCCCGCCAGCAGAAACACCCAGCCTGCCATTAAAGATGGGTTCTACCCTACGTGGCCCGTTCTAATCAGAGGGCCTGTGTCTTTAGGGCCCTTCTTCAGGGGTGCTGCCGAGGTCAACAGGCCGCTAGGTCAGCGATGGCCCCGAGCTGGGTAGTATAATGACAGGCTCGGGCAGGAGCGCTGCCACTGCTCTCTGTCTTTACCTCTCTGTGGGTTACTCACCCTCCACCCTCCACCCTCCACCCTCCACCCTCCACCCTCCACCCTCCACCCTCCACCCTCCACCCTCCACCCTCCACCCTCCACCCTCCACCCTCCACCCTCCACCCTCCACCCTCCACCCTCCACCCTCTTATAGGTCAGACACATGTCATCTGGCTCGGGGATGCAAGGCCGCTGGTTTGATGCCCACAACCTTTCAACCCACAACCCTTCAGACACAAGGCTTAATACGCCTTGTGTCTGGTGGGGAGGGTTTTAACTCCCAGCCATTGTACAAAACAGGGGGCAGTGTAGTCGAGACCAGTTATTCTCCACTGGTAGGTTGCGACCCGCTGGGTATTCTCATTGGGTTTCAGAGCATATGTTGAACCTTGATCTTGAGCAGAAGCATAAACTATTGTGTCCGTTTACCTTCCTGTTTCCACGGCTCTCTATTCCATTTAATTAGTCTGGATTGTTGCAGAATAATATCCTGCCTACCACTTGTAGTTTGGTACAACCCAGAGGTGGGGAAACACTGGTCTAGTCAACACTTCCCCGTATTCTATACACGCCATGGGTAAACCACGTTTAGAACCGTTTACTCTACATTGGTTTAGCGAGCCCAAGTTTCCAGTTTCAAGTAGATTTTGTCTATAAAGCTCATACAAAAGCAAACTAGGTTTGTACCAAAGTGCTGTGCAGATAATTTGCACTCAGACAATACACATGGAGTCACATTAGGGACACAATAAAAACCATCAATAAAGTGCAGACGCAAAATGCTAAAAACAATAACAAAAGGAAATAAAGTGCAAACAGAAATACTAAAAACAAGGCATAAAGTGCAGTCGGCAAGTCAATACAATTACAAGTTTACTCTTCTGTTGAAGGCACCGGCTGACTGGGCTGACTGGCGAGAACCAGCAGATTGCTCCACAGGGTGCGGGAACGGACTCAGTAGAATCGGTCTGTCAGCAGCATAGTAACTCCTGTGTGTCTCACTCACAGCCTTGCTTCAGCGACCACAAGAAGACATCTAACCTGGAGGCCTACGTCAGGTGGTTCAACAGACTGTGCTACCTGGTGGCGACTGAGATATGCATGGTGAGCAGCCTGAAGTCAACCAGAGCACCATGAGGAGTTCTTACTTTATGTCAGACCTGTTAACCAACCCTGAAGCTGACAGTGTGTACAACTACTGCTTTACTCATTCTCGTTTCTCGTGTCATTCATTTAATTATTGCCCTCAGTTTTACTGTGCGGGACTAATTCCATCACCCCTTAATACATATAATTTCCCCCAACACAAATTAATGTGTTTTTGAACTTAAATTAGAATTTGACCTAAGCTACAACGTAGCCATGAACAAGCAGTGTGCTACTGCCCTCTAAAGGCTATAATATGTCACTGCATTCAGAACACACGTTTTTGGGTTAGAACACAATCCATGATAGCTCAACTATAATATTGCATGCAAAATATCTTATCTCGTGAACTTAAAGCTCATTAAATGTCTGCTTGACGTTTCTATCCAGCCGGGCAAGAAGAAGCAGAGGGCCCAGGTGATAGAGTTCTTCATCGACGTCGCCAGGGAATGCTTCAACATCGGAAACTTCAACTCCCTAATGGCCATCATATGTGAGTGTCTTGTCTCGCAGTCCCACACCGTGCTCCCATCTCAGGTGCACCACACTAGGTTGACATGGCGTTGATGTTATCCAGCCTCAGTTAACCTGGGTTTCCCCCTACAGCTGGTATGAACATGAGTCCGGTGTCGCGGCTGAAGAAGACCTGGGGGAAAGCCAAAACTGCAAAGTTCTTCATCTTGGAGGTAGGTCTGTGATGCAGGAGGACGGCATCAGAGACCGCTCGGGGCTGGAGTACCACCTGAGAAGATCAATATGAAAGGTGTCAAACACACTTTTGTGTGTTTTGTTTCGACAGCATCAGATGGATCCCACCGGAAACTTCTACAACTACAGAACAGCTCTCCGGGGAGCCGCCCACCGCTCGCAGACAGCTAACAGCAGCAGAGAGAGAGTAGGTGGTGTTCTGGATCTGAACGGCTTCTCTGAGCCGTGGGGCTTCAGATCTCTCTCTTTCCTGTGCCTTCATCGTGGTCCGGGTGCTGATTCCCCTCTGTGTGTTTCCTCCCAGATTGTGATTCCTTTCTTCAGCCTGCTGATCAAAGACATTTACTTCCTCAACGAGGGATGCGCCAATCGCCTTCCCAACGGTCATGTCAACTTTGAGGTGAGGTTGACTCCTGTAGGGCTTAGCTTCCCGTGCAGCAGTGGGTATGCATTTGTCAAAATCCTGCACTTCGTAACCTTTCATTGCCGCTGTCAACTCACAGAAAATATCATCTTCCAGGCTTAAAGAAAATACAATATATAACTAATTATTTTTTCCCCCAAGAAATTTGTGGAGCTGGCGAGGCAAGTTGGAGAATTCATGACCTGGAAACAAGTGGAGTGTCCATTTGAGCAAGACCGGACCATCCTGCACTACCTCCACACGGCCCCTATCTTCAGCGAGGATGGTGAGACCCCCTCTCCCCTCTCCTCTTCCTCCCCCACACTAGCTCAACCATGTCTTTATAGCTATGGTTCTTCATCTGCATCGTCATGCTAACTTTATCTATGTCTCCTCTCTCTCTCTCCTCTCTCTCTCTCTCTCTCTCTCTCTCTCGCTCTCTCTCTTGCTCTCTCCTGCACTCTGTCTCTCTGTCTCTCTCTCTCTCTCTCTTGCTCTCTCCTGCACTCTGTCTCTCTGTCTCTCTCTCTTGCTCTCTCCTGCACTCTGTCTCCCTCTCGCCTGTCCTCTGCACAGGGCTCTACTTGGCCTCATATGAGAGTGAGAGTCCAGAGAACCAGGTGGAGAAGGACAGGTGGAAAGCACTCAGGTAAGACCTTCACCCACGTCCTTATTATTAATATTTTTTATTCAACCTTTATTCAACCAGGTGAGACTCATTCAGTTTAAAATCAAATTTTATAATGCAACCTGGCAAAGAAGGCAGTATAAAAAAGGGTAAGGGTTATGGTTACCTCAGGTGTTTATTTTTTTGTGTTGTCTCTCTTTTACAATAAAGGACCAAAGGTGTTCATTGATAAGCATACAGGAACCCCCGGCTTAAGCATACAGCTACAAATCCATTTGAAATGGATTTCAAACAAGGACACTGCTTAGAACTCTCCTTTAGAATTTAAACGAGTTGGCCATGAAAACTAAAATTCCTTCAGTTCCAAGTCAACCTAAAGAGAGCTCCATGTGGAAGACACAGCATACTTAAAACCATTTTCCATTTAGGTTCCGTGTATACCAGGTATTCTCAACTGTTGGGTCACAACCCATAAGGGGGGCCTTTTGAGAGCATAGGCCAAACATTAATCTTTAGCAAGAGGCCCATGAATTAACTTATATTTCAATGTTAATTCATGTTTCAAAGGCTTACTATTTCATTGGGTCTCGCCCCAATCGTTGCAGCTCATGGTCAACTCCTTGTTTTTTGACATGACATGAAGGCATTGTTTTGGGTCGTAATTGAATGACGACGGACACATGTGGACCTGGGGGTAAACCCGTTGAGAACCACTGCTGTACAGCAAAGAGTCAAGGTCAGGGCGGAGCTTGCTGGGCTGCCACCATCAATCCATCTCCTCTGACTTTTAGTGTTTCTTTGTTTCTTGGCCTCTGCCCCCATCAGGTCCAATGTTCTCGGCAAGACATGAGGTCCCGACGCTGGCGAAGTCCCTCTGACGGAGAGGGAGTGTGTGTACGCACTGCACTTAGTTGAAATGGGAAGGAACCAAGCTGGTACTCGGTTTCTTTGTATTTCTAGCAGAAAAAATAAGAAAGGAAAAAGGGATGAGCCGGATTCATCAAGGATACAAACCACAAAAAAAGACAACGATTTGAAGATTGGATCGTAGACAATGTAAAGCTAGAATAAACATGGAGTAAACATGCCTGTGCAGTGAATTAACTCGTCATGGTTGGTAACCGTGTATTTGTAAGGGGAGGGACACATTTCCCTGAAATTTAAATGTGTGTGTACTCTGTGGAGATTAATAACAGAGAATAATATTACAGGGAAAAACTACTTTTTCAAACAAATTCCTACTGACTTATTGATGTATATTGTTTTGTATATTCTCCATGGCACCCCCACCTCTCTCTCTCTACCTGACTCTGTACTCCTTTAAGACCTCTAGCCTTGTATTTTGTTTTTTTAAATTGCACTGTACTGTATAAAAGATAATGTGAAGGGCGCTGGCTAGCCCAAAGCAGCTGCCAAAATTCAAGGTAATGGAAGGAATTGAGTCCTGAATATCTGGGGTATAGGCATTAAAGATTCTTTGCATTTTAAGACTCAAAATATCATTTCTCTTGCATGTCTTAAATCATGTATGTATGTGTGAGTGAGAGTATAGAGGAAACCAGAGAATGGGTTGCCATTTTCTCTCTGTTCGAAATTCCCTGAAGAGAGTGGTTGTACGTGTGTACATGTTTACCTCTTCATTAGTACCTGTATCGTGTATTGTGCCATTGAAACATCAGTCAAACAGACTACAGTTGGAGCCCAGTCAGCCATTGGTTAGGTACAGAAAAATTCCATCGCTTCATGGTGTTCGTCATCCTTTCTGCAACTCAGAAAGTTCTTCTCTTGACTGACATTCAGTTGTCTGCTGTATTAATGGAGATTTCTGTGGTGACAGATGTATAGTTTTTAATCTCTTTTGTTTTATGGATATGAAGAAAATTAACATGGCATGCAGCAAAAGACTGATTTTAAAGGGGTGGTACACGTCTCGGCCCTGAAGTATTGATTAGGCTTTGACTACTGGAAGAAAAACAAGCATCATTTGGTTGATGAACAACGTGACAATGTGGAGGGTTTATAAGTATGGGTACTGCTATGTTTCATTTAGGTGGAAAGGAATCTGCGACCGAGAAAGGCGTACCCTGTAATACACTGGTTGTAATGACACTTCAGGCTACTCTCACTTGAAAAGTGCGGTCGTTTCGTGGGTTTGTCATTGAACTTTTCTTTTTTGCAGGTTAGATGTGATTGATGAGGGTCGGGGCGGGTTCTGGGGAAGGGAGTGTGTGTGCGTCGGGGTATTTATGAACTTTGAACAAACATGTCTGATTTCATTTTTCTATAATTCCTTTTCGATGTCAGTGTTAAAAGGTTGCGTTTGTTTTTTTACTTCTGAACTCTTTATTTATGAACTTGATTTCTCTGTAACACATTCCTCAGTTAATAAGCCTATAGAAGTAGAGTGGTGACTTTGTTAAACCCGCAGTTTGAGGTGAAGACATGTTTCAATAAATGATTTCCCATCTTCAACAAAGCTGAGGCCTGGACAGAGGAAATTATTTCACACATATTCAATGTCATATAAAGCACTCCCTCTCCTTCTAAACACATAATGGGCTACTTTTATTAACAATATCTGTTAAAGACATTTGTTGCAAAACAAAAGTGACATAACAGATGCGTATCCTACGTAAATAGAAAGACACAAGGGATATTATTTTCCCATTTGTTTTTAATATTTATTGTAAGTGCTGATCATCAAATCATTGATAGTCAATTAATAGCATATTAATATCAGCATTTTGTGTAGGACAATTATTGATATGCATACACACAGTTATTCATTGTCTTTCCTAAACCCCCTTTTACGCTCCTTTGTAGAATGTGAAAAAATGCGTGGGATGAAGCACATTAGGTCAATGGCTATACTAGACACGAACATTTGAACACAGATGTTAATCCATGAGCTCTTCGGCCCCAGAGCCAGACACAATCTCAACAAGCTTCTTATAGGTGTCAAAGTGTCGCGAACTCAGGTAGGTACCAAATAACGCCTGAAGCACCAACACTGGCCTCATTTTGGTCAGGACCGGCCGAGAAATGTCGATGGCAAATCGAAATGCATTCCCTTTGACTGGCATTGGTGCAGAGTTATATGCGGATGCGAGTCCTGCGTTCACGGGTAACGCCAACAGAATGGGGTAAATCCCACCGCCGACTACGCCGATAAGTGCTCCTCTCATCAAAGCACACGATGGACAGTTGAGATCCCCAGAAAGTAAAGGACTGGACACTGCGGCGTTGTAAAAGGCGACTGTCGTGATGAATGGGAGGACGGCCATCGGGACCGACGATGCAATGCGCGCCTGGGTGACATTGAGCGCCCTCCGAAAGAAACTGTTTGCTATAAGACCAGCAAATGCCGCGTTTCCTCCCAAGTACAAAGGTCCATAGTTGAAAAACTTCTGGTCTAGTTCAGGTAGCCTTTTAAAATTAGCGATCATCATCTCCATCACGATTGCTCTCGGAGGCGCTCCTCCCGCGCTTGTAGTGCTGTTTTCAGACATTTCGTAAAAAATCAAAAACAAAAGTTCACTAGATCTTATACCTCTGTCTTTTGCTTTATTGTGTTTCCAGGGAGTTTTTGTCGGAATATTAAAGACAACTGCACATCCATTGATTCAAGGACGGAATGGACATCACGAATACATCTTCATATGGACACAGAGCGCCGCCATGTTTTACCCATAGTTCCAAGGTTGTTATTTATTACAACTTTATTGACAATGCAAAGTACACCGTTGTCTACATAGGCCCGGACATTTTACGTTTTTGTGTTGTGAGAAGAATAGCACGCTTATCTTGACAATGATTTTAAGAATCTTGATTTAAAAATAAGCTGTGTTGTAAAGCAAGTTACGCAAGAGCATTTATTACGTTTTTAGAGCGATTTTAACAGTCCGCGACGTGGGCATAGTCGTGGGTGCTGCAGCTGGATGCTACTCTCCAATCAAAAAATATAAAGAAATGGCACGCTTATCTTGAAACTTATTTTAAGACTATTAATATATATATTTAAAATTTAAGCTGCGGTAATACACCCGTTATTTTTTAGAGCACTTTTAAAGGTCCGCGTCGTGGCCTCATCTGCGTGGGCGGGTCTGTTGCCATTGACGTCACGTATCTGTTTGAAGAACTTTCCACGAGCCTCGGCCGAGATCCGCCATCTTGGAGCAAGAGCCAGCGATCCTCTCGTTTGTTCGCGTCCGCTGACCGATCTGCGTCACAGGATCGACAAACGTGTCTTTTTTTCCATCAAATCTGTGTGTTACTGTGTGATGAATGTGAGTATGTCTCATCTGTTGGACGACGAACAACCGTACTCATTATGTAATTGTTATTATAGCGGCTTTGGATGCAGTCAAACTTTTCGGCGGAAAAATTGTTAGCCTCGGTTAGCCACGTTTTGCTAACGGTACTTTGCTACGTGGTCAGCGTGGTGTTTTATTTACAATATGTTAATATATAATGTGTATTTAATTGCCGTGGCGTTTAAGAGACACGCCCGTGTTGTTGCGGGCGATTTATGACATGCCAACGTTAAGCTGATTGTTGTGTTAGCTAAAGCTAGCCTGCAGAGCTAGCGCGGTGGGGGTTTGCTTACGTAATTAACATGAGTTGAACACGAGTTTGTTTCTCACGTGAGTGAGTTTTCGATGTTTTTCATCGAGTCTATGATTCGTTCATTAAACCTTTTAATGTGTGAACGACCGCTCCTGGTAAACAGTGTGGCAGACAAGATGGCGACGCTCTCAGTGAGATAAACACTGATCTCTTGTCTTCCATCTTGAAACGCAAGCAGCCAATCGGCGCCGAGTTACGGCAGGTCGCGTGGTTACGTCATCCGCGGTGGATGCAGATGCGTATTTGCACGCAAAAGCGATGGAGGAATTGGATATTGGTTTATTCACTTTTGAACTACTTAAAATGTAATAGATGGGAATCATTAACATGAGATAGACACTCTAACGATCTGAAAGTGGAACCGTTAATGGTGGTTCAGAAGGGTTATGTCATCCCACCACTCAATGTAATGGAAGAGATTGTCCGCCCTAGTGGTTCTTACGTGGCATGGCATGTCGTACCTGAGCCAAAGGAAGTCTGTGTTCAAAGCGTTAATTTTTTTTTACAAACTTGTCTTTTCAGATGCGGCAATCCAAGAGAATGCGGTCGCGTTCGCCCGGCTTGTGGCAGAACGAGTACAGCTGGGAGGAGAGGGTGGACGGCAGGAAGCGGCGCCGGAGAGACTCTCACAGCAGTGAGAGGGAGAACAAGTCCCGCCGCCAGCACAGTCACTACAGGCCCTACGACGGGTAAAAACACTCCCTCTCCTCCCTCTGGCGTTTATCATCATACTATTGACTTTGGTCTTTGTCCCTGGTGTGAATACATGCCGGCCCAACACGTGCCCGCTGTGATCCTATGAACCATGTATGACCGCACAACGCTGGGGGTGCACACTGTCCCCACCCTGGATTGTTTTCAGATGAATTGAAACTTGTCTTTGAGCCACTGTCCAAGTCATATTTTAAAGTACCCACCTTACTCACTCTTGTGTCCATACTGAATACTGCACTGATATTTTGTTGAAAGGCTTAAAATAGAACCCGTCAGATCCACTTGTGTTTCTCATCGTCAGCTTTAACCAATACGTCGGTTGTTCACGTCCATGGTTTGAGCGCGTTTCTACAGAATAATCTGCACTCTGCGTGTCATGGTTAAGACTGACGCTGGGAAACATGAAGAGGGTTTAAATGTTTGTTTTCAGATTACTGAAGTGTGTTGGGCTGATATTGGAAAGTTGTTACAAAGTGTCCCCAGCATTCCACGGGGGGGGGGGGGGGGGGCGTGTGGTCGTGAGTTCATGCATGTTTAAATCGGAGCACAGTCAGTGATGCTGTGGTCCATGTGCATTACACTGTGCGGTCAGAAACATTATCGTGACCTTTTTGTGGTTGTAAAGGTGGTGTTGATCCCATAACTGCCCGGATACAAACGGACCAAACAAGGTGTTCAGGTCAGCCCGCGCGGTAGGGCTCACTCGACTGCTGTCGAGTGTTCAAACGGTTGAGGATTAAACTCTGGGAAGATTCCAGATCAGCACTAAATATAATCCCCCCCCCCCCGGGGAGCTGACCTGCTTCTGGAAGAGAGCTGACACCCTCAGGGTGCTAGGGCTCGAGGGTGCTAGGGCCCAGGGTGCTAGGGCCCAGGGTGCTAGGGCTCAGGATGCTAGGGCTCAGGATGCTAGGTCTCAGGGTGCTAGGTCTCAGGGTGCTAGGTCTCAGGGTGCTAGGTCTCAGGGTGCTAGGTCTCAGGGTGCTAGGTCTCAGGGTTCTAGGGCTCAGGGGGCTAGGGCCCAGGGTGCTAGGGCTCCAGTTATCACCCGGTGACAGTAGGGCGTCATGGCAACACTGTAAATAGTAGCGGGCAGAGCCACGTTGCCCCATAGCCATGGTGAAGACATGGAGGTAGGTCATATTGTCGAGGCGGTGGAGACGTGGGGAACTCCTCCTGTCGCTCTCTTGGTAGGAGAAGGAGAGGGTGTTCAGTGGGGGTCCGGCGTCCCACCTCAGCAGTAGCCCGCAGAAACGCCGGCAATCATTTCATACTTGAGATACCCTAGATATGTGCCTCGCTGTCAGCCACTGGCTCCTCTATTGAGCCGGAGGCGGGGGGGTGGTGACTGTAAACCAGTACGTTTCTAAATAAATTGCATTGCTTAAAGGGCCTTGGTGTAGAGATTCA
This sequence comes from Gadus macrocephalus, assembly GCF_031168955.1. Lineage (NCBI taxonomy): Eukaryota > Metazoa > Chordata > Actinopteri > Gadiformes > Gadidae > Gadus > Gadus macrocephalus. The sequence continues at coordinate 23,157,792 of NC_082391.1, read as the reverse complement.
AACAGGCAGGCCCCCCCCCTCGCTCCAGCGAGGGGGGGGGGCCCCTCGCTCCCCCTGTCTGCGTCTCACCTCTCTGTCCGTCTGGTTCCCCCTGCAGCCATTACCTGGAGACCCGCAACCTCAACCAGAAGCCGGCCTCCAGGGACAGCCTGGCGTACCGGGACGCCAGCGGGGCCATGGGCTACAAGGACGGCCGCGGCCCCGCCTGCCGGGACCCCCGGGACCCCCGGGACCGGGAGCCCGTCTGTAGGGACCAGCGGGACACCCGGGACCTGCGAGACACCCGGGACCTGCGAGACACCCGGGACCAGCGAGACACCCGGGACCTGCGAGACACCCGGGACCTGCGAGACACCCGGGACCAGCGGGACACCCGGGACCTGCGAGACACCCGGGACCAGCGGGACACCCGGGACCTGCGAGACACCCGGGACCAGCGGGACATGCGTGACCGGGAGTGGCACCACTACAGCAAGTCGTCGTGCCGCAGCGGGCGGAGCGGTCGCAGCCGGCGCAGCAGGAGCCGGCGACGGGACCGCGGCCGCCGCCGGAGCCCCTCCCACCACAGCTCGTACTCGGTATGGGAACCCTCCCCCCACCCTCTCTCTTTGTCTCCCCCCTCCTGTACCCCACCTAAAGATCAGGCTCACTTGTCACTGGTGTTGGGTGTTGTTGTGTGCGTGCCTGTGCCACTGCTGTCATTGATGTATGTGTTGGACTAGTTAAGCATCGGTTGGGTTAGTTTGGTTAAGTCCCAAACTAAAGGGGTAGATTGACCTGGGGGGGGAGCTTGTAGACATCCTAGCGGGCTGAACTACTGGGGATTGTCAATGGTTAAAGCTGTTAAACCAAGGTCTACAAGCTTGTGCTCTGCGTATGATTTTTATTTTCTGTACCACTGAGAAAGTCTCTCATCTAAAAAAATATCTTGTTGCCATGTTTTTCTTCTGTAACACACACTATGTGGTGGCTGCCGCCCAAATGCCTTTCTCTGGTGGGGCTGAATTTGAATTTGCTGCTCCGTCCATTCGCCCGGCGGTGTTACTGAACGGCCCGAATCTATCCACACCTCCCCCACACCCCCCCTTGGCCCGGTTGAATGAATGCCGATGATGTCGCGTTGTGGCGGCCTGGTGCTGACTGGCTGATGATGGGTTATTGATGTGGTCGACTCCCCGCGGTGCAGAGGAGGAGCCATCGGCGCAGGAAAAGATCCAGGAGTGTTGAGGATGATGGCGAGGGTCACCTCATCTATCACATTGGAGACATGCTGAGAGCGAGATGTATAGAATATAAACCTTTTTATTTTTACTGTTTCTACTCTCTATCACAGTCTTCTCTCTTGTTGTCTGGATGATTGTTCAGTTGCACAGTCTTAAGTAAACCGGAGCGTAGACCGACTCCAGGGCCCAGGCCCTTTGCTAAGATAAGTTGTAAGGCTAGAGCTCACTCTGCAGTGTGACAGTTTAATGTTGTGTTGGACTACACCAGCCACATATGTAGACTAGCTTAGCAGAGTGCGTGTGTGTATGTCAGGTAGTGAAGCAGCAGGAGGCCTGTGTTGTCCACCGCCGTCCGTGCCGCGGTGCTAACTACCTCTCTCTCATTCCCCGTAGATGAGATAATGTCCACTCTAGGAGAAGGAGCCTTCGGGAAGGTGGTGGAATGCATTGATCATAACAAGTAAGTCTCGGGGACGTTCGTGTTCACTCGCTGTTCAATTACTGATCTGTTTCCCGCTTTCGCACGCAACATGTTTTCCTCACACGTTGTTGTTTTGGATGTTCAGCAGTGGTGGACCTCGCATGGCTCTGAAGATCATTAAGAACATTGACCGCTACCGAGAGGCGGCCTTGTCTGAGGTAGAGGTCCTTGAACAGATGAACTCGCTGGATTACGACCGCAAATAGTGAGTAGACAGTTCCACCATCCGCCAGTCTATACCGGCTCACCCTCAGCACCGACTCTTGGACCAATGTGTTGATCTTGTGTCCTCAGTCCATGTGTGCGCATGTTGGACTGGTTCGACTACCACGGCCACGTGTGCATCGCCTTCGAGCTGCTCGGCCTCAGCACCTACGACTTCCTGAAGGAGAACAACTTCCAGCCTTTCCCCATCGAGAACATCCAGCACATGGCCTACAGCATCGTTAGAGCGTGCCGCTGTGAGTAGCGTCGCACACCGCTCAATCGCCCCGGAGACGACCGCAGGCCTTCTCGAGCACTTCATCCCCTGTCTTTATTAACCCTTCCCTCTCCCTCACAGTTCTGCATAAGAACAAGCTCACGCACACGGACCTGAAGCCGGAGAACATCCTCTTCATCGACTCCCAGTACGACATTGAGTACAGCCCCATACTGGTGAGGAAACGGATCCCCCTTCCTCATGCACGCTGTGAACACCCAGGGCTGTATGGGTGGCTTTATGCCAGGGTCCTCTAGTCACTGTCGTGTCCCCCCCCCCTCAGAGGAGAGACCAGCGCACCCTGAAGAACCCGGAGGTCAAGGTTGTGGACTTTGGCAACGCCACCTATGAACACGAGCACCACACGTCGGTGGTGTCCACCCGGCACTACCGTGCCCCCGAGGTCATCCTAGGTGAGTCTGTCCCGGAGACGGCGGGCGTGGTCACGGCTGTACTATAGTGACGCTGAATGTGGTTATAAAGCACCTTCAAACACAAGTGCTTTCACCTGAATCCATTTTAAAATACAAAAATGACGATGGAAGTCGAAATAAAAAATAGGATTAAAATAGAATTATAAAAAGGTAATCATTGAATGAAATGCAGATTGATAAAACCCTCTAATGAAGTGCTCTTTGTGGTGGCGATGGCCTTCCAGATCTGGGCTGGGACCATTCCTGTGACGTGTGGAGCATCGGGTGTATCCTGGTGGAGTACTACCTGGGCACCACGCTGTTCCAGGTAGGGGGCGGTAGAGCGCACGTGCACTTGAATCCCTCTTCCTTGCCGTCGCTGCTTCTATGTCTCACTTTGATCGTTGGTGCGTTTCAGACCCACGACAGCAAGGAGCACCTCGCTATGATGGAGCGAATCCTGGGCCCGATCCCCACCCACCTCCTCCAGAAGACCAGGCAAGTCCCCCTCCTCACGCCCCAATACCTCTAGAGGAAGACCACAGCATTTAACAGGATGTAGTGTCCCACTGCTGCTATGTTTGATTATTTTGACTTTTTATTGAAGGATTGGAATTCTCTTCTCCAGGAAACGTCGCTACGTCCACCGCTACAAGCTGGACTGGGATGGGAACAGCTCGTCAGGGAGGTTCGTCAAGAAGAGCTGCAAACCGCTCAAGGTGAGAGGGGAACCATGAACGATTAGTGTTCCCTACTCTATTAACATGTGGCGACGCTGAACCGAGACCCTGTGCTTCAACACCTGAACCCTTCTCCCCCCCCCCCCAGGAGTACATGATGTGTCAGAGCGAGGACCACCAGAACTTTTTTGACATGGTGGAGAAGATGATGGCGTACGACCCGGCCAAGCGCCTCACCTTGGAGCAGGCCATGAGACACCCCTTCCTCGCTGGCCTGCACAAGACGAATAGCAGCCGTAACCACCACCGGAGCAGCAGTAACCACAACAACAGCAGCAGCAGCCGCAGCAGCAGAGGCAGCAAGTTTTAACCCCCAGCCCTCTGTCAGGACCCCCGCCTGCATGAAGACCGTTCTCTGAACCCGGAACACAAGCCTGCTGTCTGACTCTCTGGGAGAGATTGTGAACTTGACGACTGTATCAGTCCACCTGCCCATATCCTCTTATCCTGGTTACGAACAGAAACGGCCCGATCTCGGCATCGATGTTTCAACGCTTCCCTCTGGATTTCTTTGGTTTATTTATTCGTCTTTGTAAATGTAAAAGTTTTCTCAAGATCTTTTTTTTTTATTTTTTTTTTTACTGTCCATAATGTAAACTTGAGGTTTAAATGTAAAAAAGTTATGCTAAGGTTTGATAATTGTAAATGCTGGGGCTAGGGGCGGATATTCTGTACATTTGATCAATTGACTTGTGCCGTTTTCCTTTAGGGCTATTTTTTGTCTTGAGGGGATTTATAACTTTTGCAACCATGTTCTTTTCTCAATAAACGATGTATTTCGTACTGATGATCGGTCTCTCTTTGAATGGGCGGCCCCCGCTAGAGGGCAGTATAGAGCTGCTGGGTTAGACTCGGAATTATTCTTGACCTTTCATACGGATTCATTTAGATATATATGCAGCCTATTATGTTCGAATAGTTAAATTGGCTAACCGACAGCACTGGTAAATAGCGAAAAATATAGTCTATGGAAATCAAAAAGTAATAAATGAAGTCTTTGTATAAATCAATGAACGATCCGGGAATATAATAAAAAAAATTATAAAATCTCTCAAGATATCTATCCAGCCCTCGTGTCAATCAATCACTTGATTAAAGCGCGATCCATCTGCTGCCTCCCACGTGGCCAACAGGGCGGGACATCGTGGAACACAACTTGTGGAGACAGCTTGACCCGCTGCAGGTCTCACATCCTAAACACTCACGAGCAGGGAACACCTCCTCTGGTCCATGTCCAGCCCCTCACAACCTGACATTACGCACGCACTAACCTGCTCTTGTCTCCAACACTTGAAGAATTGAACCCTTTGCTGAGAACAATACTGTACGTTATATAGATTGGTTGTTCTGCGCGGCGCTCTATAAAGTTTGAAGTCGCCTTAGCACGTTGTTGGAATTGCGAATCACCTAACGCGGACACCGTGGTTCACTGGATCAACGGGACGGTTCTGAAGAGCAGGATTTCAGCATGGATACAGCGAGGGACTCGAGCGGGGAGAGTAAGCCGGGGTGCCAGTTTGCGCCCAAGTCCGGACTCCGACAGTGGCTACCAGGGTTGCCCATCGCTCTGTGTTTGCTGTTGTCCATGAGCTCCATCGCGGTGTGTCTTTTGATGAGCGTGAAGACGTTCCAGCTGGAGAGCCGGCTGCAGACGGAGATGGACAAAATCTCAATCCTCCAGCCGTCGCACAGCGCGTTTCTGAAGGAGGATGGCACCCTGATTCCCGAGCTGAGCACCCCGATTGAAAAGCTCGTTGAAGAGGTATCAATGTCTTAAACGATAGAGGTTATCTATCACTGAAGTTGAATAAAACAACAGGTCGTTTCATTGAATTGAACTGTTAAATGTTCACCCAGCTCGATGCGTAAAGCGCGCGTAATAGCAGAAAAGGAGCCTATGTTGCCCCAACTTTCAGCTCTACACTCGTACTGACTGCATGTTCGTAAGACGACCACACTCACTTATAGCAACCTCAATATTAATTTAGAGTATGCTTTAAAATGCATCAGAGCAAATGCATATAGCAGTGTCAATTATATGGAAACTGCATTATTTTGCGAAAATACACATTTTGTGAAATTGGATTAATTCAGACCTTTGATATAATAGACTCATCTTTAAAAAAAAAAAATCAGTCCCTCAAATCTAATTTGTGTCTTTATATCTTATTTTGACCTGTTTAATTGTATCGAGGCCTATGCACACCGTTTAATTGTATGCGTAAAGTACTTTCCATTATTCATATTGGTGTAATCTCTTTGTAGAAACTAACGGTGATCCCCAAACTCCGATCAGCCAGGGACGTCGCTCAGGAATGCTCCTGTCCCCCAGGTATGTCCCGTCTGTCGCTCTCTCTGTCCCCATATATTTGTCACTGTCACTGTATCTCACTTCCAACGTCTCTCTTTCTCACTCTTTGTTTAAACTTCTCTTTGTCTCTCTCTGTCTTTCTGTCTTTCTCACATTTCTCATTCTCTGACTCGCCCTCCTTTGTTATTGTCTCACTTTATTTATACATATGTCGCCTGCTAAGTGGTTCAGAACAGGTGAAAGCAGTCACACAACTGAAATTCCTGAACCACTTTCAATGCATTCCACTTTCCAGTCTGATAGACCGCCGTGTCTAGATTACCGGCTGATTTGGGTCCAGGTTGTTGATTCAGTGTGTGTGTGTGTGTGTGTGTGTGTGTGTGTGTGTGTGTGTGTGTGTGTGTGTGTGTGTGTGTGTGTGTGTGTGTGTGTGTGTGTGTGTGTGTGTGTGTGTGTGTGTGTGTGTGTGTGTGTGTGTCCTCGTCCTCGTCCTCGTCCTCGGATGTGAATGGAACAGCGCTACATTTCTTATATCGCCGTTTCCTACGCTGAGCTGGACGCTCCAGTAAAGCTCATTACTCAGGATATAAAACCACCAATAAGCCAGGGGTCTTTCCTTCAGACCAAACCCCATCGCACCTTTTCTTCGTCCTGCATTCTCCCCCAAATCCCTTAAAGTCTCTTTCATTGTATCAGATGTAGTGCCCCCCTTCCCTGTTCGGTCCATTACCTGGCCTTTCTGCAGGGTTACAAGGTCTCAGTGTTGCAACACGACTCCGCCACAACTATTCCCCAACTCTATTTAAAGTTTGTTTGAGGCGGGTTCAGCGAACCCCTGCGGACATGTTGTTTTCTTTTGGGACTGTTGTTTCTGCTGTCTTTTTTTTTTCTCTGTGTTTCTTTCTTTTATTGTGCCATTTCCCGGCAATTAGATTGCTCAACTCAGACCTGTTAACATTTATGTGTAAACGTGTTTGTTTGAGTGGACCCGAGTGGTGGGGCTGAGCGGCTCGGGTTAGACCGGGCCCGGCTCGGGTTAGACCGGGCCCGGCTCGGGTTAGACCGGGCCCGGCTCGGGTTAGACCGGGCCCGGCTCGGGTTAGACCGGGCCCGGCTCGGGTTAGACCGGGCCCGGCTCGGGTTAGACCGGGCCCGGCTCGGGTTAGACCGGGCCCGGCTCGGGGGAGCTCCACGTTCTACGATGCTGATGCCCATAACCCCACTCGGGGTCCTGGGCTGGTGTGTGTTTGTTTGTGATGTGTGGTTGTGTGGGGGGGGGGGGGGGGTTGCTTAATTGAAGTATTTAATTGTAGTCCTTTTGGTTTTACCAAAGCCACAACTCAATGTGTTCGTTTATTCATGTATTCATATATTTATTCAATCATCTCTGACTTCTATATTTCCCCTGATAAGAAATATTTTACACACACATCCTCACAGAGGTGTGTGTGTGTGTGTGTGTGTGTGTGTGTGTGTGTGTGTGTGTGTGTGTGTGTGTGTGTGTGTGTGTGTGTGTGTGTGTGTGTGTGTGTGTGTGTGTGTGTGTGTGTGTGTGTGTGTGTGTGTGTGTGTGTGTGTGTGTGTCCGAGCCTTTGAGGGGCCGACAACGGCACCTCTCTCGACATGAAGCGATCAGAGGAGGCCAATGGCTTCTGCAGACTCTCTGCATGAAACCCAAGCTCTCTCAGAGCCGACACCAGGCACGCCGGTATTCCTGTGTGTGTGTGTGCGGTATTCCTGTGTGTGCGTCAGTGTGTGTCTGTGTGCTCCTTCTCACACCTTCTCAGTATGAGGTGTTTTTTATTTTTATTTTAGTTCTTCATGCACTCACGTTGGGGACCCAACAGGGGCAGCAGGTTTAACGTTGGCTCGTAAAACGACCCCTGAGACGACTCCTGTTGTCCACCGTTTACTGTCTCTGTGTGGCGGGGCTCGGAGAGGCCGGAGTAGGACCGGGACCCTGGGTCAGATCAGAGGAGGCCCGAGGCTCTCTGTTGGGCCTCAGAGGCCGCTGCCACAGAGGGAGCGGCGAGGCGAGGCCGTGCCTCTCGTCTCCGCGAGTCTCCCTCTGCCACACAGCTTCAGGTGTTTGCAATTAATGCTCCCCAGCACCTCTACATGCGATGTACGTGCACACACACACACACTGACATGCACACTGACATGCACGCTGACACACACACACGCACTGACATGCACGCTGACACACACAAGCACACAGGCAGACTTGTTAGTAAAAGCGCAGACATGTTCCACACACACACACACACACACACACACACACACACACACACACACACACACACACACACACACACACACACACACACACACACACACACACACACACACACACACACACACACACCATATTAGAACCATGTGTAGTCTGTGGGGGGAGTGTATTGTCATCCCTGCAATTAGCATTAAAGTTCCATTTAACGGCCTCGCTACAGACCCAGAGCGCAGCGTTTCTCCCCGTACTGGGCACCGCTCCAAAGCCGAGCCCCAGCCGGGCCGTACCTTTTAATACCTGAGCTGGGCCGGGCCCCCCCCACACCCCCACCCAATGCCTCCTGAATCCTCAAGCTAAGCGTTTCTTCTCAGGGCCATCTACAGACGGCATGACGAGGGGCCTGAGTTAATGTCGCTGCAGGGCCCCCGAGGCCCGCAGCACACGCCTGCCACTCGAACACATCCCAACAGCCACAACATGCCTTCACTTCCACCGTCACAGAGAGCTCAGATAATTAGAAAGAAAAACCTTCTTCTTTGATCCGTGGCATACCCTGGGTCTGATAAAGTCTGCGAATGATATTTAAGGTTTTGTGTGTGTGTGCGTGTGTCAGGAGTGTGTGTGTGTGTGTGTGTGTGTGTGTCAGGACTGTGTTTGTCAGGAGTGTGTGTGTGTGTGTGTGTGTGTGTGCCAGGGGTGCCATAGGTCAGACCACTAGCTGTGAGATGGGATCGATTACCATCAGATAAGACTTAATTTAGCCGCTTAGAGATCGTGTGTGTGTGTGTGTGTGTGTGTGTGTGTGTGTGTGTGTGTGTGTGTGTGTGTGTGTGTGTGTGTGTGTGTGTGTGTGTGTGTGTGTGTGTGTGTGTGTGTGTGTGTGTGTGTGTGTGTGTGTGTCCCTTGCAGCTCCACAGCGTTCCAACATACAGAATGAATAATAAGTTATTATATGGATCCCTTAGGAGAACCAGCAGCCGGTAATACCGAGGTATGGGGGGGGGGGGGGGTACATGAACCCTGCTGACCCCCAGCTCCCGGACTCTGTGCTGGAGGGGCTAACTATAGGGGTACTTCCACACAAAGGAAGGATCGCCCCCTTACGCCTGGGGCTTCGGTGGATTGGAAAGCTGTAGTAAAACAAAGACAGGAAGTGAGCTGAATATGTTGTGCAACGTGCATCAGCTTTCCCCCGTAGGAAAGTAACAGATCCCATGTAAAGATCAACTAATGGCCTGTTCTTAATTGGGCGTACGGTACGGGATGGGAAGTAGTTCCCCCCCAGCGGGGGAGTGGGGTCAGTGTCTGCCGCAGCAGGACATGTTTGTAGCTGAATGCATCGGGTTGCTTGGATGTTGGAACATGCGTGTGTGCCGGCACCACCCAGGCCTCACATGATCAGTATCAAGCCGCACACGGGGCCTGTAACGCGGGTGTGTATTTGTTTTGGTGTCTGCAGGCCCGGAGCACATGTTCCAGGGTCTGGTTCAGAGGCGCGCTGCTTGTTGCTATGAATTCATAGTGCATGAAGTCAGCCGTGAGGAGGGTTAAGGCCCACCAGCCAGGTGCCTTATTACATTAGGCTGCCGGGGCAGGATATTCCCAACCAGGGAGCAAAACATACAGTTTAGAACACACATGCACCGTGCACATGCACGCACACATATGCACACCCGCACACATGCACCGTGCACATGCACGCACACATATGCACGCACGCACACATGCACACACATGCACATGCACACACACGCACACAAATACACAAACACATACAGAAACGCATATTTCTGCTGCTAGTTAAACAATCTATGACCCAAGACTGAACATATTGTGTCGGTTTTGACTGAAGGACTTGTTTTAAGTGGGTTGATGATTTTGGCTGTCATTTTATTATTTTGGGACTTTATTTGAAACTGAGATAATCTCGAGTGTGTAAACTGATGATGGGGAGGATGATGAAGATGGAGGACAAAGAGGGGTGATATGTTCTTCTTCATACGATGACTAAAGACCCAGTAGGACATATCTGCATGTCACATGTACACCTTGACCTTTAGGTAGCACACGGTGTGTGTGTGTGTGTGTGTGTGTGTGTGTGTGTGTGTGTGTGTGTGTGTGTGTGTGTGTGTGTGTGTGTGTGTGTGTGTGTGTGTGTGTGTGTGTGTGTGTGTGTGTGTGTGTGTGTGTGTGTGTGTGTGTGTGTGTGTCACACTGCCCCTCTCTGTCCATCATCAGCCATCTTATTAAGGTTAACTTTGTAAAAGCAGGCTGTTTAGCAGCGGGCCCTGCTAGCACATTCTTCCACTCCGAAGGTAAACAGCTGTGAGCTGGCGGCCCAGAGAGGAGCAGAGGACGTGGTTGAGAGCAGGACGAGACATGGATGAAACCCATGCTTACTCACACACTCACACACTCACACATGCACGGAACAACACACACACACACACACTCACACACAAGCACGCTCGCACAGAAAGACACAAAAACACATGCACAGAAAGACACTCACATGCTGACACACACACACACACACGCACACGCGGAGGCTTTCTTAGGGGGTAGTTAGCGGTCGACAAAATGTCCCCCTTATTGTCGGGGCAAATAAACACTGGGGCAGTTAGTGACTCCTGTCTGCACGCAACAGCGCTGGTATAGAGTGTGGCCGGAGATATCAGCGATGACAGAAGAAAGCATTATGAATAAAAAAATAGATATTTAAAAGACTGACAGATTATATTATTATTTTTCCATTCATGCGCACGTTGTAAATGCCACTACATCTCCACCATATAAGAAGTCGTAAAAAGCAAAGCAAAAACAAACCCCACATGTGTGTCAAAAAGCATTAAATTTTCACAGTGTACTTAAAGCGAGACCTCAGTCGGTATACAGCAACAAGCCGTTATATATATAAGAGCCTATCACTTTTCTGTTTCAACCGGGCTGTGTAAATCCCTTTCCCACCTGACGCTAACACAGTTGTTAAATAAAGTTGTAAAAGATGAGAAAGAAAGATTCCCTGATGAGATGAAGAAATCCCCACAGATGCTTTCTATATCAGCACTCTGATATGAGTCCTCGATCTTCATGAAGCAACTGTGTAAACCAGAGTTTAAACATGTGCAGTTCACTTGAAAGAATCAGGTTAGCAAGTGAATGAATCAAGTTAAGACAACACAAAAAACGTGTTCTATGTTGTCCAAGATATTTTTACAGTGTACGTTTTGATAGCGTCATGTTTTCAGAATGATATTGTTCGAATTATCAATATATACGTAAGCTTTAGAATAACAAATGTGCCCACTGACACTTGGGGAACACTTAATAATGGTGTTCCCTCGTAATTTCCGCCATTATCCTATTAGCAAAAGTGGTTCCAAAAACAAAGGCTTTCCAAAATAAAATTTCGCTTTTAAAAAACAATCGTATTTTAAAAATGTAATGAGATAATTACGATAATTGTATTTAATTTAAACCTGCCACGTATCATTCTATCGTTCTATCTGAATCACATATTTTTTTAATGAAAGGATATTGAGCTCGGCCAACATGGAAGCCATTATGGTGTTTGGGTTTCATTATCACAAGTGGCAGGTGACAAGGTGAATAGGCCTTTAATTGTGTAATGGAAAAGTATTGGCACACCTCCCGGCCAGCCTGGTCTCTGGCCGGCTGACAGGTGGGAGATTAAACGCTCCCTCGACGTGGCTAAGAGTGTGTATAAACCTGTTTGTTCATTTAGCTCAACTTAACAGGGCGAGGATGTAAGGAGGCCTAAATAAACAGTGAACGCACACACGCACGCACACGCACGCACGCACGCAGAGAGAGAGATATCCTAACGATGTGTGACCCCCTGTTGTGACCCCCGGGTGACCCCGTGGTGCTGACCTTTGACCTCTTAGTGCCACCTAACGTGTGAGCTGAAGCTGTGATCCTGTCGGCGCTGATGAAGGGCAGCCTCAGTGCAGTACAGAGTGCTACACAGGGCCAGAGGATCTGCTGAACCCGGCCATACCTTCCCCGCCCGCTGGGCCCTCAGCAGGCTGACACCACGCCTCTGGACAAATTAACCCAGACAGCTTCTCTTGATGGGAGCCCAGGATTCCCTGCTAGGCTATGGATGAATCGGAAGATGGGAGAACGTGTCATTGCGATCCGTATCTCATTGCGATCACGCGTCCCGTTCTTGCCGGACTCATGCTCTAGAGTCTAGATAAGTCCCCAGACGGTTTCGCTCTGTGCTGCTTGGAGCCCCCCCTGGACAGTGTGAACCCCCTCCGTCCATCCCTCGGACAGGCCTGTCACTCTGCCAGCACCTGTTTTAATGAGCGCTACGCTCGTAAAAAGCCCGGGACCGGTCTTTGCTTTGTTTTTGAGTGTGAAGGAGACGGAGGCTTCGCTGGCTGTTATTTAGCCGTGATGTGGTCCTGGTCTCGACCACCCTGCCACCACCACTCAGGGAGACAGTGCAACCAGTCGGCCTCTCCTCTGAGGCCTAAACATCTCCTCTCTCTCCGTCTGTCTCTTTGTCTTTTGTCTGTGTGTCTGTGTGTCTCACTCTCTGTCTCTCTGTCTCTGTCTCTGTGTCAGTGTCTGTGTGTGCCTTTCTTGTTCTTCATCTTCCTTAGCTCCATGCGTGTGTTTCCCCCATCGCTGAGGAGCTCATGTTAAACAGCTTATGCTAAATGTACGTCTGTCCAGCAGTCAGTCCGTCATGTCGGCCACGTGTATACATTAGGAGGTCCGGGAGAAAGCGACGGGCGATGTCTATCTGCTGATACTGTAAACAGACAAGATGGAAGATGAGAGAGGGCCATTGGATTTGGAGATGTTTAAAGGGGGCCCCTCTGCCCCCCGCCTCCTGTCAGGTGGCCCACTCCTTACCACAAGTTAATGACCCGCTCCGCAAAAAGGACAAGTGAGTCAAAGCGTTTCACTCTGCCCTCGAGGGAAAGGCCTTTCTTCTGCCCGTCGGCTCATAACTCACACGTTCCCCGCCCTGTCAAACGCTCCGTACGGAACGTCTCCCAAAGCAGTCGCCCTTCTAATGACATGCTCGCCTTTTGGTTCCGTGCCTTTTAGGGGCCGTGGTGAACCTTCTTTGGGGGGGGGGGGGTGACAAAGAGAGCTAGCGAGTCAAACGGAGGAGGGTGAGAGCTACCGCTCTGAGCCGGGGCTCGTCCGCTCGGTGAGCGGTAACCAGCTAGGACACGGAGACGCCCCGTTCGTCAGGAGCTAGAGACACAACAGATTCGGAGCACGACCACAGCGGCGGTGGTTAAGCTATCGCTGTCGGTGCGCGTCAGACGGCCTGTCAGACGCCCGGACGGCCTAATTCACTCCGGGGTTTTTTCCAGATCCTTTTTCTTTTTATAACACGTCTCCTCCCGGCGGCCCGGTGTCTGTTTGTAATTATTTCTACGTTGGTATTACTCTGTCTCGCTGAGTTGGATCCGATGCCAAGAAAGCCACAAAGGAGCGCAGTGAGCCATAACCGAGGCAGCGAAGTCTTGCCTGGTGTGCGTGCGTGCGTGCGTGCCTGCGTGCCTGCGTGCGTGCGTGCGTGCGTGCGTGCGTGCGTGCGTGCGTGCGTGCGTGCGTGCGTGCTCGTGTGTGTGTGTGTCTCCAGATGGACGGACGGTGTGGTGATAACAGGTGTTAAGTGAGTGCTCGGCGGATGTGTTAATGACCTTAGCCCTCGTGGAGGGGCTGCGGCTGCTGGTCGTACGCGGGCGGCCATGTTGACACCACTGCTGCGCAACACACAACTGCTCCGAAACAGACGGAGACACAGATGTGCGTGTGTGTGTGTTTGTGCACGCCTGTGAGCGTTGTTTGTGTGCGTATATGTTTACCGGCAGGTTTAATAAGTACAAAATACAGCCCACATGTTGTACCCGCCATGTCCATGTGGATTCATGTATACGTATTAAGCAGTAATGGATGTGAATTTGTATGCTTGTGTGTTTGTGTGTGTGTCCCTGTGTGCGTTTACATGTGTCTGTCGGTGTGTGTTCATGTGTACATGCCACGAGCGAGCATGCCAGTAAGTGCACATGGTTTGTCGGTGTGATTGGATCCATGCATGGGTCGCATGCACAATGCGTCCGAGCCACATCATGAGGGGGGGGGGGGGGGGGGGGGGGGGGGGTTATAGCGAGTACCTCCAGGTAGAAGGCCCAGGGTTCAACGATAATCACAGCTGTGCTGTTACGCTTTTTATCAGCACTCATGGAATGCCTCTTGTCCAATGAAATGACTCGGTCGGAACAAACCTGTGTGTGTGTGTGTGTGTGTGTGTGTGTGTGTGTGTGTGTGTGTGTGTGTGTGTGTGTGTGTGTGTGTGTGTGTGTGTGTGTGTGTGTGTGTGCCATGCAGTAGACCCTCTCTCCGTGGAGCAGTGACGGTCTGTGTATGTGAGCGCTGAAGTGTCCCTGTGTGTACAGCAGCCTTCCCCAGCCCGTATGATGGACTACGGGCTCCAGGCCGCTCTGCTCCTCTGGGTAACGTCCTCAGCCCCTCCATCGGCCCCCTGAGTGCAGGGGGGGGGGGCTGTATATCACAGACGTCCAGTCAGCTTAGATTACACACAATCTAAATTGAACATGTGGACAAACGATCGACCGCTTAACCCGCCCCCCCCCCTCCTTCCCCAACATTATTTTTAACATAACATAACATGGCAAATGTAGTGAAGGCATTCAGTCTCTCTTTGAAGAAAGAGACGTAGAGAAGACGGTTTGTTTTAATTTATTTATTCTTTTTACGTCCTTTGATCTTGTTGTGTATGCAAGTCTTATCTGGTTAAATAACTTTAAATTGGTGTATTTCTTTTAATTGTTGGATAGAATTAAAACCTTGTAGGAGTTCATCTCAGCAGACCGCTGTGTGTGTCCGTCTGTCTGTCTCTCCGTCTGCTTTTTCTTTTGCAATCTGCACCTATTTGTGTGACTGTGTTCACGGCAAGAAGAATGCATGCAGTGGCTGCACAATTAGCACAGCTAACTAAAAATGCGTGCAGCTTATTAGCATATGTTTATGTGTGTATGTCTGCGTACATCCAGGCTAGACGCTGCCACGGTTCACAGGCCGTCTAGCCACACATGGGGCCAGGAAAGGGATAATGAGCCTATCAAATTAAGAAGACAAAATACCCAAATTAAAATGCAGGCACACACACACACACACACACACACACACACACACACACACACACACACACACACACACACACACACACACACACACACACACACACACACACACACAAATGCACACAGACCTGCACACACACACTGCTGTGTGGTGCGGCGTGCCAAGACAGGATCTCTACATCCCACCATGGTTGCCATTATCAGATCCTCCATAATTGCCGTTCAAAAGCCTCAAAGCCACGCTCACATTGGGACCCAAGTCTCGTCCTCATTGGACATCCTTATTTATTTCCAATGCGCTCTCTTCATGTGGTTGTGATTGAGGGACAGAGACGGAAGAGGGGGTGCAATGTGAACCCGATCAAGGGAAAGACCTATAGGGCCCGAGTGAAGTAATGTGTACACATGTTGTAATGCACTCGTATATCCCCAGGCCCTCTCTGCTGGGATAGCCGTGTCACTTAGTGTTACAGCATTGTGTTGTATGTCTTGATGAATTAAGGGGTACTCGTCCTGCAGGGTCTTACCCCTCGGCCCCATATGATTCCGTTTTGATCCGGAACAATGAGGGAGGATTTGATCCGAGCGTCTGTGTTTACGGTTAGTGCTGGCCTTGCCAAAATGCCCTCAGAGTGTCTTGGAGCGCACAACTTGCCAATAGAGAATTGATGGTTCATTGTGCGGACTGTGAACGATGTTGTTGAGAAACGCAGCCAAACCATCAGTGATGAATTCCTCGCTCGAGTAGTCGAGACCACGTTGAGCCCGAGCCTCCGAGAGCTTCTGATACCGCCGGGAAGCAGAGACCAACGCAGAGAGAGGGAGAAAACGTTGGCTGTTAAGGTGATTCAAAGGCAGTGGCAGTAATTATTACACTTTACTTCTCCTTCATGCTCTCCTCCTTGCTTTTGCTTACTGACACCCACTCCATCTCAGTTAGCTGATCACTCACTCACTCACTCACTCACTCACTCACTCACTCACTCACTCACTCACTCACTCACTCACTCACCCACTCACTCACACGTTCATCCACCATCCGACAGCAACAGCAAACCCCAATGCAATTGTGAAATAAAATGGAATGGAAGCAGACTAGACCACGGAGCCACCATGAAATGATGAGGTTGTGTTTACCAGCAGAGAGTTGATGTGTCCTGATTGCTGGGCTCTGTTTCTGCCACTCAAGGAAGAGACAACAATAGACGAGGCTCTCAGATGTCCATCCTTGCTCTTCTGTACCTTGCTATTTCAAACAGAAAGCGTGTGTGTGTGTGTGTGTGTGTGTGTGTGTGTGTGTGTGGACCACGCGGTGTCTGGCAGGGAGGAAGCTGGGAGCTGGGTCTGTTGAGGACCTGTTGGGGGTCCACGGGGGGGGGGGGGGCTGCAGACATCTTGTGTACCCCAAGCAAACAGGCCAGATAAGATCAGAGCGGAGTGAACCCAGCTGGAAGGCCCTTCCTGACCTCACCCCCACGTCTCCGCCTCTCTCACATTCCTCCCCCCCCCCTCTCTCTCTGCCCCCAGACTCCCCCGTGTCACTTTCCACCCCCCCCCCCCCCCCCCTCTATTATCCTGCACTTCTTCTCACCCCTCCCCGCGACCACTGGCTCCTCATCCATCTCCCCCACGCGCCCCAAACACAATCCCATGAACTCGTCTGACATTTTGACATTCTCATGATGTTTCCGGCCGTCCTTCTCGTCTTTCAAACACATCGCGCCCCCCCCCCCCTCACCCCCCCCCCCTACCGATCCCCTCGGTAGGGGGGGGGGGGGGGGGGGTCAGCTGTCTCAGCGTGTAGCCGCGCGGTGCGCGTCGTTATTACCAGCCTCGCTCCTCGCATCCTCTCCTGTCCCCCCCCGGACGCCCCCGCCGCACGCCACCGCAACCAGGGGGTCCTTCTGAGAAGAAAGACGTGTGTGTGTGGGGGGGGGGGGGGGGTCTCTGTGTGTGTGTGTGTGTGTGTGTGTGTCTCGGAGTGTGTATCAAAGGAGAGGAGCAGAGGAACATGTGGCCGCCACGGCGTGGCTGTGATGTCATTCCAGGGCATATGAATCGCCGCTTTAAGATATGTTGTGCACTGACGCCGGCAGACGGTCCGTGGAGGTGGAGAGCGGGGTCTATAAACGGGGCACCACAGGGGACAGGGCGGTACAGCGGGCAGCTGTCCTCGCCCTCTCTCTCGCTGACATGCCATCCCGGACTCTTTTAGCCTCTTGTGCCTTCCTGCCCTGATGCCTTGATCACCGCCCGTATCCATGTATCAAACGCTCTGAGTGCCTGAAGCATCTCTCTCTCTCCCTCCCTCTCCCTCTCCCTCTCCCTCTCTCTGTCTCTGTCTCTGTCTCGCTCTCTCGCTTGCTCTCGCTCCCTCTCCCTCTCCCTCTCCCTCTCCCTCTCTCTGTCTCTGTCTCGCTCTCGCTCTCGCTCTCTCGCTTGCTCTCGCTCTCTCTGCCGCTTTCAAGGCATCTTGCACAGTGAATTCCGATTACGTAGATGGGCGATATCAGCCATACTTTCCTCTCTGTGTCTGTTTTCTAATAACTGTACCTTCCAGGAAGCGTGAACAGTCTGCCCCGTGTTGTTTGTTCAGCTCATAGCCCGAACCCCCCCAGTAGTTGGCCTATAACTCCCTGACCTCTTGACCCCCCCGTCTGCACCAGAGCCTTGTAAACCCCCCCACCCAACCCCCCCCCCCCCCCTTCTCCCTCGTCAGCTACACCCACCCTTTACACCACCACTACTTAGCGGGTCTACGGTCCGGGTCAGGACGCCAGATGCCAGCCCCTCCTCCAAAACACGCCAGACCTCCATCCCCTCCCCCCCCCCCCCCCCCCGACCAGTCCAGCCCCCCCCCCCGCCCCCCCGACCAGACCAGCCCCCCCCCAGGGAGGACCTCTCCATCAGCAGCCCGGCCCCCCGCTGGCCTTGGGTCACGGGTCACTCAGGCTATTTCATGTTTTCCATGAAAACTCACACTTTCATTCAACAGGTTTCAGCGTTGCTGACATAATTCTAATTATCAATCCATTATTAATCAATTTGCCTTTTAGCCTTTTCTTTTAATTCCATAAAAGATCCGCCACTTCCAGCTAGAATAGTCATTTACCACATCAGCAATGTCTAGACTGTGTTTCTGATTGGACATGCTAATATGTATTTTGTAGACATTTTTCAATGAATTGAAAAAAACTGTGCTTTTCTTAAAGCATAAGTGGCCCCAAACTATTGAATGGTAGTGTGTATATAACGATGCATGGATACCAGTCGCTGTAGCACGGGAACGAGAAGCATTCCTGATGATGATGATGAGCGAGGCAGATAAAGGGGTGATGAAGACCCCCCCCCCCCCCAGCTGGGGGGCCGGTCCAGGGGGTTCCTGCAGCCCTGGGGGTCAGACGGCTCCACACAACGTAGCGGCTCGGGTGTCAGGGCCAGCACTAATGGAGGACAGGGTCTGTCTCTGTCTCTGTCTGTCTGTCTGTCTGTCTGTCTGTCTGTCTGTCTGTCTGTCTGTCTGTCTGTCTGTCTGTCTGTCTCTGTCTCTCTCTCTCTCACCCCCCCCCTGTGTGTCTCTTGCTCTCTCTTCCCCCCCCCCTGTGTGTCTCTTGCTCTCTCGTCCGCCGGCCCCTGCCCTCTGTGTGATGGCTGGCTGGGGTCCAGGCCCCGGCGCTGAAGGGCCTCAGCTGGGGTTGATGTTGGGGTTGGAGGCCGTATCTCGTTAGTCACGAGTCCAACGGGTTTGGATCCTGGGGGCCCCCACAGCAAGCAGGGCCCTGGAGGAGGAGGGGCCGTAATGTGGTTACACAGAGTAAACAAGTGTGTCCCGGCGGGGGGGGGGTCCTGTATCAACAGGTATGGGGGGCTCTGGGACGGTCACGGCCAAGACACACAGACACAGAGACACTGGTGGAGGCTCACAGCCATGTGCACACACACACACACACACACACACACACACACACACACACACACACACACACACACACACACACACACACACACACACACACACACACTCGTATCACAACACAAAGCTTCCCAACCATGCAGAGAGCACATGGAGGAGCAGAGGAAACACCAGAGTCAGGCCAGAGCTCTCTCCCTCGTCCCTCCCCCAGGGGAGGCAGAATGAGGCCATTGTTGTCTGTTCTGTCCCCCGCTTTCCTCATTCAATCCATCCCGTCCCGCCTCTCTTTCATCCTATACGACTGTACAGTCGTATAGGATGAAAGAGAGGCGGGGGGGGGTGTACGGGCGGGTTGATTGACATCGGGGGGCGGTGGGGAGGATGGTAAACCGCGACGTGTCCCCCTCTCCTGCTGTTTGGGATTGTTCTTGGGGCGCTGGGTTCTTGTTGTGGGGACTGATGGCAATGAGATTAAACGCCCCCCCCCTATTCCCCTCCCGCCATAAAAACATCTTTCATATAAATAAAGTTTCCAGCTTTCACGACCGAATTCATAAAAGCGTGGCGAGGACACAACTACGCACACTCTAGGCGTGGACGCTGGCTCCGATTAAATACCCCACCCCCCCCCCCACTACAGGTGGAGCCCATGTGGGGATGGATCACCATGACGACGGTGTAGACCTGCCCGTGGCTAACCACCGTGACTAGTGGTGCTGGTCATGGTGGTGACTCAGACTGGGAAGGGGGACAGACCAGGGCCTGGCACTCGGACAGACCCAGGCGTCCTCCGGTAAATGACACGGTGTATATTCAGACAGCTGCCCCACACCGACGTACAAACCCTTCCGTTTACAGACATTACGCGCAATTGCCGACTGATTCACGGCACTTTAGCCCCTCTAAGTGCCCACTCTTAGTCGTGTAAGGTCGGACATAATGTCCGGTTCAGGCTTGTGTCCACGTAGCCTTTAATCAAAGCCACAGCTCTTAACAAAGGCCTGAATCAGGTATGAAACCAGCCAAAGCTCTCCTCAGGAGTCCCTTCGCCGCAGCAGCCTGCGTCCTGGCCGATGAGAAGGTGTGCTGTCCGTTTAGAGCCGGTCAATGAACAGCGGGCCACAAAAAGGAGAACGCGAACAAGAATGTTCGCGTTGGCGATCTCTCCAACGTGTGCTGGGAGGTCGGTAGTCACTGAGGAGGACTGGGAGAGCTTTACCAGCCGGCGAGGTGGCCCCCGTCCACGTCCCAGACCACACCGGCAGGCCCTTCAGCCAGCCCTGGGATGGTCATTACTGGGATCAGTTCTCTCTCTCTCTGTTTCTGCTCCGGTCCCATTGGTCCCCATGTTTGGCACCCTCTCAAGTATCCTGTTAGGACCGTTTGAACTCCGCTCCTCCATGTCGACTCACTCGTCCCCCTGTCCTCTCTCCCCTTCTCTCCCCTCCCCTCTCCTCTCCTTACCTCCTCTCTCCCCTCCCCTCCCCTCTCCTCTCGTCCTCCCCCCACTCCTCTCCTCCACCCTCTCCTCCTAGCCTCGGTCCACTGCTCCTCTACCATCTTCTCCCCTCTCCTCCCTTCCCTCCTCCTCTGCACGGTCCACTCCTCCTCCCCCCTCTCCCCTCCTCCCCCCTCTCCTCTCCTGCCGTCCCTCCCCCTGTCCAGCGTCTGCTCCTCCTCTCTGGTTCTCCCTCCTCCTGTCGGTCTGCTCCTCCTCTCTGATTCTCCCTCCTCCTGTCGGTCTGCTCCTCCTCTCTGGTTCTCCCTCCTCCTGTCGGTCTGCTCCTCCTCTCTGGTTCTCCCTCCTCCTGTCGGTCTGCTCCTCCTCTCTGGTTCTCCCTCCTCCTGTCGGTCTGCTCCTCCTCTCTGGTTCTCCCTCCTCCTGTCGGTCTGCTCCTCCTCTCTGGTTCTCCCTCCTCTCTCTCCTCTCTGTGGATGCAGATGCTGAGTGCATCAGCCCACAGCGGCTGGCTGTGGTTTAATGGGGAACAGTAAAAGGCGCCGGCGCGGTAGAACATGCACTGCATGCACTGTTAACGCTCTCCTGACCCGGCCTGGTCCTCTACCGACACTCATCTGCGTAGCTTCCTTCTGCTTTTATACGTCCCTCTTTAACACAGTAGCTAGACTTCCTGTCTCTCTCTGTCTGTCTCTCACTCGCTTTATCTCGCTCTCGCTCTCGTTCTCGCTCTCGTTCTCGCTCTGGTTCTCGCTCTCGTTCTCGCTCTCGCTCTCGCTCTGGTTCTCGCTCTCGCTCTCGCGCTCGCTCTGGTTCTCGTTCTCGCTCTCGCTCTGGTTCTCGCTCTCGCTCTCGCGCTCGCTCTTGCTCTCGCTGTCTCTCTGTGTGTGTCTGACCATCTTTATGATGAAGGACATATTACTGAATCCTCATCCCTGGCGGTTGAGGGTGTTTGTGGGTAAGGCAGTCGGTCGCTGTGAGGCCTCAGAAACACATGTTAAATGGAGCGTTGTCAAGCGGGCGTCTTGGCCGGTCATTGTGGTTCTGTAGTCTGTTAACATACCACCCATGTGGGCCGGATTTAAACAGATGGCCTCGGGCCAGTTAAAAATAAGCGAGGGTAACCTTTGCAAAGTGTTGCTCATCCATGAGCCCCCCTCCCCCCCCCCCCACTGTGTACAGTCCTCCTCTTTTCCACTCTCAATTCCTTGTTCTCTCTGTCTCTCTCTCTGTCTCTGTCTCTCTGTCTCTCTCTGTCTCGGCCTTCTCTCTCTCTCTCTCTCTCTCTCTCTCTCTCTCTTTCTCTTTCTCTTTCTCTTTCTCTCTCTCTTTCTCTCTCTGGGAGTGGTATCCTCAGAGCTATTCGCTGTGTGGATCAGAGGGGGACTCAGGTTGTTGAAACAGGAGGTGGGCTGGCTGTGGCTGCACTGGGGGAGACTCTCCAGCAGGAGGAAGTGACGGACGGACGGGAGGAGGCCGGTCCTGATGACCGAGGCCTTGGCAGGGATAGGGTAGAGGTCACGACCCCTGGTGTGTGACAGGTGTTGGGGACGGATGCCAATGAGAGGACAGGTGACGACGGCTGTGGTGGGACAGACACAGGAGACGGGGGTCCAGGTCCCACAACAACACATCACCAATCTGGCTTCCTGGGGTCTGCGTGTCTGCGTGTGTGCGTGGTCGCCTGTATGCGTGTGTGCTTGTCTGTGCTAAACAATACAAAAACTAAATGATGCAACAATGTGTTTTGGACCTGCCTGAGCCAGTGGGCTAGCAACCGATTGAACAGGTCTGACCGCAGGGTTTGGGCTGCGTGCTTCGCTCATGCTAATGAGGACTCCTCTGCCAAGGCAGATGAAGGTAATCATGCAGAAGGGAATCGACCTCCCTGTTGTTCCCGGGTTGACTGACAGAATCCAGGCTGTTTGTGTTCCTGTTTCGGCCAACTGGAGTTACATCCACCGGGTTCACTGCGTGGCCGTCCCGGCTTTCCGATTCATACTTGACGGAGTTCAACACAAAACTGCCAACAACGATTACGTTTGCAGTCTTTCTGTTTTTATTTGGATTTTCACCGATGTTTTCAAAGACTCTTCGGTCCTGGTTTTACATCGGCGATAATAACACAAAATCATCACTATATCACTATACCGTAGCAACAACACTAAATACTAAAATGAAAGAAAGGGGATCGGGTCGCCGAAGACGGAGCCTGCGAGATAATATTGGCAGAGCTCAACCCAGGCAACCTCTGACCCCCGCGCTAAAGACCCGCTGAGGCCTCTAGCTGGGGGTTTGCACGCCACCTCCGCTATCTTGAGCGACAACACCTACCTATCCCATTGAGAGGCAGACACCAGTACAACGAGAGAAAGACAGGCCGCCAGGGACCCTCACGGTGGAGGGGTGGATGATGGATGGATGGACACATGAAAGGTTACAGATGATTAAGGAGTAAAAGGAACATGCTAGGCACTCACTGACATAACCAAACTCTGTCATCTATCCATCTAGATCTGTCTTTCTCCATCTCTATCTGTCTCTCTCTATCTAGATCTGTCTCCCTCTCTATCCCTCCATATCTATCTGTTTGTCTCTCTCTATCTCTGTCTTTCTATCTAGATCTGTCTCTCTTATCTCAATCTGTCTCGCTCTCTATCCAGATCAGCCTCCATCCCTTACTGTCTTACTTTCTCTGTCCCTTGCTCTGTCTGTGTGTTTGGGTCTCTCTCTCTTTTTCTTTCCACCTCTCTATCTAGAACTGTCTCTCTTTCTATCTCTATCTCTTTATTTCTATCTCTCTCTCCATCTCTATCTGTCTCTCTCTTTCTCTATATGTCTCTCTATATCCATCTCTGTTTCTCTGTTTGTATGTAATATGTGTGTGTGTGTGTGTGTGTGTGACACACACACACACACACACACACACACACACACACACACACACACACACACACACACACACACACACACACACACACACACACACACACACACACACACACACACACACACACAGTTGGCAGGGACTAATATTGACGTGTTTCGTCCTTGGTGGGAGCATCTGTTGGGAGTCGAGGTATGATGGTTGTAGTTTGGGGATTATGTTCCTTTGTGGTTGCGTGATTGTTTTTAGATTTGTGTGTGTCTCTGTGTGTGTGTGTGTGTGTGTGTGTGTGTGTGTGTTTGTATTGGTGTGTGGGGAGGGGGGTGTCTGGCAGATCTTCACTGACACAGACTAGGATGTGAGGCTCCATTGGGAATGCAGGGAATGCTGTGTGCCCTTTTAAAACGACCGTGTGTGTGTGTGTGTGCGTGTGTGTGTGTGTGTCTCTCAGTATGTGTGTGTGGGTGTGCGTGCATGTGTGTGTGTGTCTGTGTGTGCGTGCATGTGTGTGTGGGCGTGCATGTGTGTGTGTGTGTGTGAGAGAGACAAGCTAGGGAGGTGAGCGGCCTTGAAGAGAGTAGAAGGTTGGTAGAGTAAACAGCGTGACACCCATCCATCCAGCCGGGTGGTGGTGATGCTGCAGCAGTAATGTGTGCCCCACCGATGCACTCCACTGGCGCTGATCCGTTTTCCACGGCCGGGCCTTGGGAATAGGCTCCCATTACAGCGCGAGCGGGGTTCATTTACACGGCATGCAACCTCTGAGGCCCGGCCTTCACCATGGAACTATTTCCAGTTTTTTCATTAAGATTCCCATTCTGTATCGGGTTTAATTATTAGTTGTTCTTTCGTGTGATGTCTAATTCTAATTGACGTGACTTCTGATTGGCTGCTGACACCGGACTCTGCGGCCGTGACTTTTAAATCGCACAACAGATGTTCCCTGGGGGTTCATTCAATCAAACTTTATTTAATTGTGGGTTATTTCGGTTTCGGTCGACCTTATCTGTGGTCTGCTGCTTCAACACAGAGAACCATTTGACGATTGAAAAGGAAAAGAGGGGGTGGTTATGGGGGAGCCTCCTGTCGGTAGGCCAGCAGCGCAGGGAGCTGTGCTGGGGTACTGCCGCTGTTGTCCAAGCCACAGGTCTGTTGTTATTTATGGGCTGGCCCGCCGAGAACCTTAACCTTGTGTTTAGCATCCGTCACGCTTCTTATCGCACGCTTCTTATCGAGGCTGCGGAGCTCCAGGGAGTGTGAGTGTGTGTGTGTGTGTGTGTGTGTGTGTGTGTGTGTGTGTGTGTGTGTGTGTGTGTGTGTGTGTGTGTGTGTGTGTGTGTGTGTGTGTGTGTGTGTGTGTGTGTGTGTGTGTTGGAGACTGTGGTAGTGTCTGGGTGTGTGTGGGTGGGTGGGTGGTTGGTTTGCTGGTGATCGATCAGCTCTGCGGGCTGTTCTGAAGCCTCTCATTTCCTTGTGCAGTGAGAAGCAGCAGAGAGCTCCGCTGTGAGGCCTAGATCAGTCTGAGGAGCACGGGGGGACGAGGGGCAGACGCTGGAGTCTTCTGCAACACAAAGTCATTACCGCCATGCATCAGAGACTCCTGCTGTCTTCAGTAAATGTGTATGAGTGCGAATGGCTTACTGGCTGAAACCCTACCCTACTGAGAAGCATTTGAGAACATTTAAGAAAAGAAGACGGACACACTTGTTTTGGTGAGAGTGCGTCGAGGAAAATAAACAAAATGGTAAATGCTCAATTACTTAAACGGCTACTGCTCCTTCACCACCTCATTACCCACTTCATCGCATTACTTTTTATTGTGAAAGAAAATACATAAAAAGTGCAATAATGAATGAAAGTACCGAAAATAAAAACGAGGTTGAATGCTGCAATTGCTATTACGGCAATTGCTCCATTGTGGCTTCATTACTAAAGTCCTCCCTTTATTTCTGCCACACTGGGCTCAGAGCTCCGTCACAGCAGGGCTGGGTGAGGCCTGTTCACTGCTGAGTACCGTGGCATGCTGCTGTCCCTGTGGTTCGGCCGTTTGGGTGTCAGGTTGTCTCTGACCCTGCTCTGTTTAGGACCCCCCCCCCCACCCCCCCCCGGGTGGCCCCATGTCAGCCCAGCGTAGGGCCCGCAGCCCAGAGCCTCACAGTCAGACAGCCATTATGTCTAACCGGCTCCCTGTACCTCCGAGACACAAAGCAGACACGCATGTGCACATGGACACACACACGCTGACACACTGGGTCACACGCACACACACACACACACACTGGGACACACACACACTCTGAGAAACACGCACACACGCACACACTGGGACAGACACACACTCTGAAAAACGCGCACACGCTGAGGCACGCACACTGAGAAAAATACACACACACACGGACACACGGACACACACACACACGGACGCAGTGAAACACACACACACACACATGTGCTCTTGTTATAAGCAGACACCGGTTGTGGCCGGTTGTTATTGCTGGTGACCCCCAGATGTCAGTGGCCGTAAGACTGGAAGGACGGCCTCCCCTTGAGGTTTATACAGGCCTGCTCAGACCCAGAGGAGGCTGTCAGACAGACACGGGGACAAAGGCCCGGAGCTCTGCCAAGAGCTTCCCCACCGTAACCCACCGGCAAGAAGTTAGCCTGCTTTAGAGAAGGCATTTACAGTGCGCTCTTACGCAAGCCTGGTGCACATAGACAACTGTGTGCTGTTAACACACATATACACAGACACAAAGAGTGAGACACACGCGCACATACACAGACACACACAGTGAATACATAAATACACTGACAAAGTGTCATCCCTCACTCACCAACACACACATACACACACGCACTGGCGCACATACCAACCCACAGATCACTCACTCAACAACCCACCCAACCACACACACACACACACACACACACACACACACACACACACACACTCTTGCTATTTTTGGTCCGGCGGCCATTCATCCAAACAGTGCTGATTGGGTTACATTAAGAAATGCGGCGGAGGAGCTGGAGGGCAGATAACCTTTGGGGCGGGCCCGTGTCTCTGCAGCCCGTGTCTCTGCAGCCGTCCTGCAGCCCGTGTCTCTGCAGCCCGTGTCTCTGCAGCCCGTGTCTCTGCAGCCCGTGTCTCTGCAGCCGTCCTGCAGCCCGTCCTGCTCTGGGGGTGAGCTGCTGCTGCAGACTGCACACTGTGCTAATAAACCTGAACCCCCCCATTATGGGAGTAATGGCTGTGGCTTCATTCGGCGCGGGGCCAGGGTCTGTGTGTGGCCAGCCAGGCGTGGCCAGCCCAGCCTGTCTGCCCCTCTGCCCCTGGGGGGGGCGCTGGGCCTCGCCTCGCTCTGCCACACCCGAGAAGCCCCCCCCCCCCCGGGCCGGCTCACACAAGATGCCTCGGAGCCTAAATGTGGGATTGTGCAGGGTTCAGTTTCAATGGCTTCTAAAACGGTGGTAATAGCGCAGAGCCGATTACGGTCAGAGCGAGAGCAGGGGGCTGAGCGGGGGGTTAGGGGATCCAGGACCTGGAGGGGGAGGACGGGGAGGAGGAGGGGGAGGAAGAGGAGGAGGGAGGGGAGGAGGAGGGGGAGGAGGAGGGGGAGGAAGAGGAGGAGGGAGGGGAGGGGGGGAGGAGGAGGAGGAGGGGGAGGAGAGGGGGGAGGAGGGAGGGGAGGGGGGGGAGGGGGAGGAGAGGGGGGGGAGGAGGAGGAGGGGAGAAAGTGGGGAAAATGTTTATGAAGTGAAGGAGGGAAACAGGAGCGGCTGAAGGTAGACATCCTGCGTTACCGAGCGCAGCAGTTCCAACCCAGGGAGACGGATGCTGCGTGTTGTTGGCCCG
This sequence comes from Gadus macrocephalus, assembly GCF_031168955.1. Lineage (NCBI taxonomy): Eukaryota > Metazoa > Chordata > Actinopteri > Gadiformes > Gadidae > Gadus > Gadus macrocephalus. Next base: position 23,130,632 of record NC_082391.1, on the reverse strand, counting down.
CTGACGGGCCCAGCGCTGGTACGGGGGTTGGCGGGAGCGTCGCCCTCAGCGGGCTACGGCTCCACTGCCAGGGTCGGAAAAACCCGTTGACTTATTGGCCGGCGTGCTCCTTTAGGTCCGACCTTTATGGAGTCCTGTGTCAACACTTCCTCTGCATTGTCAAATTCCAGCAAACCTCTTTTTACTAACTTCTGGTGGCGAGAGCTCGCCCAATCAGCGGGGCTCGGACCAGCGCTCCGAGAGCTCGCCCAATCAGCGGGGCTCGGACCAGCGCTCCGGGAGCTCGCCCAATCAGCGGGGCTCGGACCAGCGCTCCGAGAGCTCGCCCAATCAGCGGGGCTCGGACCAGCACTCCGGGAGCTCGCCCAATCAGCGGGGCTCGGACCAGCGCTCCGGGAGCTCGCCCAATCAGCAGGGCTCGGACCAGCGCTCTGCAGCAAGGCGTTTGCGGGGCGCCGAGTGAAGAGAATCAGGGGAGAGATAAGTCCATGTGTTGCGTCCATGTGTTGTAAATCTCTTCTGCCCCCCCTCCCCTGTCCTCTGCTGGTTTGGAGAGAGTCACCATGTGTGGACTGTTGCCGGGGTAATTCCATTGTTTTGCGTCGCCTAAACAGCCCAAGCGTCAATCATAGAATACACAATCGACTTCAGTGGAGAACCAGCGCGTATTGTGTTGCACTGTATAGGAGCGCCCTGAGCGTCGGTGTGTGTGGGCTGGTGCGGTGTGTGGGGGTCAAACGGTGAGAGTGTGGGGGGCGTTCAGTTTCCCACTGATGCTTATCTCACTGATTAGACGCGACATCAGATTCCCTGCCAGCTCCAACCGGCCATGAAGTATTCCAGGGTTTATATATGGGGACCTACACATGTTCTCGTGCACATACACAAACACACATGCACGCACACAGTCACACACACAGGCTGGTACGGGCACACGTGTTCGCAGCACATGATACATGAGCACACATTCGCTTTCCCACACACACACACACACAAACAAACAAACACACACAGTTGTATTTATACAATAACTTTCCCTGTTTTTTGTGGAGCTTTTCCTGAATCTGTGTTTGTATTAAATGTATCCCTTCCAGATTCCCTCTTTTTCTGTTTGTTTGTCTGTGTCTTCCGTGCGTGTGCGCCTGTGTGTGTGTGTGTGTGTGTGTGTGTGTGTGCGTGTGTGTGCTTGCGTGATGTGTGTTATTTCCTCCATCACGCCCATGCTTGTCTTGCTGTGTGTGTCTGTTTATCCCGCCATGCGTTTGCCATTAATAAAAGCTTAACAGAAGATGTCAGAAATTCACACTCCGCCGGAGCCCTAGTTCCCACTCAGCGGCGCTTCATTGGCCGCCAGCCTTTCCATGTCGTCTGCGTTGACCAATCAGAGCAGCGCTGTGCGGCGTGGGGCATGGCGGCCAGACGGCCAGTGGTCACCGCTCAGCGGCGGGCCCGATGCTGGCGCCTAAACAAGTGGCCGCATTGGCAGGGAATCTCCCTGAGTTCACCGGAGATAACGTGTGTGTCTCCGTGTGTGTCTCCGTGTGTGTCTCCGTGTGTGTCTCCGTGTGTGTCTCTCCGTGTGTGTCTCCGTGTGTGTCTCCGTGTGTGTCTCCGTGTGTCTCTCTGTGTGTCTCTGTGTGTCTCTGTGTGTGTCTCTGTGTGTGTCTCTGTGTGTGTCTCTGTGTGTGTCTCTGTGTGTGTCTCTGTGTGTGTCTCTGTGTGTGTGTCCGTGTGTGTGTCCGTGTGTGCGCGCTGTTGCTGTGTACACTTGAAGAGCACAGGGAGGAGGGGCCGATCTGTTAGGGGGTTGGATCAGGCCCTCCGCACACCGAAGACGCTTTTACTTTCAAGAGGGAAGTTTGTTCCCTTGTTGGGTCGTTTCTGCCGTCCAACCCTTCTCCAAGGACCTCTTTATACAGTTTGTGTTTGTTTTTCCGTGTGTGTGTGTGTTTGTGTTTCTGTGTGTGTGTCCATGGGTGTGTGTGTCCGTTTGTGTTTGTATTTGTGTGTTTGTGTGTGTGTCCGTACGTCCATGCGTGTGCGTGTGTTTTATGTTTGTGTGTGTGTCTGTGTGTGTGTAGCTCAGTCTTCTACAACATGCTGTGTGTGTGAACTGGGTCCATCCCTCCCTTCCTCCCCCCCACTTGTTTTCCCTCCCTCTCTCTCTCTTTTCCCCCTTCCTCCCCCTTCCTCCCCCTACCTCTCCCTCACCCAAATGTTCTTCTTAATCTCTACCTTGTGCTGGCGGTGGCCTCTGTCAGTGCTCTGTCTGTCATGGTTTAGTCTCTATTGATCTGTCGACGCCCCCCCCTGACTGGCACGCCTCGGCCGCGGCTCTGATTGATATGGAGACAGGCAGGTAGCCCCGCCCCTAGCCCCGCCCCCTGAGAGCATCTCCCCTGACCAGAGGAACCTGAGGCGCGCACGCACGCACGCACGCACGCACACACGCGCGCGCGCACAGATGGGTGTTTGTAGTGGGACAGGAAACAGTGATATTATGGTGTGAGGACAGACGGCTGTCATTTCTCATCATCTCCTCACTGATGTGACCTCACATCTGGCCTAAGGCCACAGGGCAACTGTGTGTGTGTGTGTGTGTGTGTGTGTGTGTGTGTGTGTGTGTTTGTGTGTGCACACATGCACGTGTGTGTGTGTGTGAGTGTGTAGCAGGATCGTGGTTGCAGGATTCTTGAGGTTTTCAGGCATAACAAATCATACATGTTTGCATGTTTACGTGTCTTCTAAAGACAAAGAAGACATCATAAGAAGCAGATTCCTGCGGTGGAGTCTTCTTCCTTATTGGATCAGGGAAACACCGACGCAGGGTGGCCTTTGAAGACGCTGATTGATAGAAACACTGTGGAGACGTCTGTCCTGCTGCCATCCATTTCACTGCAGGACCCCCGAGGGCACGGGTTCAGCCCCCCCCCCCCCAGACACTCACTCCAGACCCGCTGGATGGTACATACGAACACGATCCCCCCACCTCGTCCATTAATCCTCTGCCCCCTGGAGACGCAGTGTCGCTTCAGGGCTTATTCCCCTTTCTGCCCAGCAGTGTGTGTGTGTGTGTGTGTGTGTGTGTGTGTGTGTGTGTGTGTGTGTGTGTGTGTGTGTGTGTGTGTGTGTGTGTGTGTGTGTGTGTGTGTGTGTGTGTGTGTGTGTGTGTGTGTGTGTGTGTGTGTGTGGTGGCCGGACGTGTCCCGGGTTGACCTCGGCGGTGATGCTGAACCAGTAGAATCCAGGTGACCTTTAGGCCTGATCCCCGTTGAGAGAGCGCTCCGGCTCCAGGAATGGAAACATCACTCCTCCTCAACACGGACACACAAACACGGCACCTTGTACCGCCACGCACACACTGTTGATCACATGGCCCGAGGGAAAATGTTCCGGCGCTGGAAGTTGCGCCACGTTGGTCCCGGAGCGCCGACACAGATGGATGTCTGTCTGTCTGTGTCTCTCTCTCTCTCTCTCTCTTCCCCCCCCCCCCCCTCCTTCAGCCTCAGATAGATAAACACTGTTTCCCGCTCTCTCTCTCAGTGTACACTGAGGGCTGGAGGCGACGGGACGTTCCCACGGTGCCGACCTCAACCTGGGGCCGACACAATAAACCCACCCTCAGACCCCCTGAAACCCTACAGCCTCCGGTCGGGACCCGACAGAGACCGGTCGGGACCCGACAGGGACCGGTCCAGTCAGGGAGGGTCTACGGCGTGTGGGGTGATCAGGGGGGCTCGTTCCTCCGGAGGAGGCGGGCCCTGGGGGGGGTCAGAGGGCGGGTCAGGGGTCGCGCGGGAGCGGGATGAAGAGAGCCCAGGGTCAAGCGGCTGCAGGTACCACAACACAGATGGGGCTGATGGGTAATGAGAGAGGGGGCTGATGGGTAATCAGAGAGGGGGCCGGGCCCTGGAGAGCTCAGAGTGGGCTCTAGGGTGCGCTGGGGAATGTGTCTCCTCGCACGGTCGTAGGGCGTGTTTAGGAGGCTTCAGTGACAATTAGGACACGTGTGTGTATGTGTGTGTGTATATATATATATATATATATATATATATATATATATATATATATATATATATATATATATATATACGTACTACCGTTCAAAAGTCTGGGGTCACCCATGCAGTTTCATGTTTTCCATGGAAACTCACACTTTGAGTCAACAGTTTTCCGTTGTGCTAACATAATTGCACAAGGCTTTTCTAATCATCGATTAACCTTTTAACACGATCAGCTAAACGATATACCATTGGAACACAGGAGGGATGGCTGCTGGGTTGGGCCTCTGGTCACACCTGTAGATATTCCATTCAAAATCTGCCGTTTCCAGCTAGTATAGTAATTTATTGCATTATCAATGTCAAGACTGTATTTCTGATTAATTATTAACAGTTTATGGGCAATATTATGTCTGTTATTTTATCTACGGAGATGGTCAAGATGGTTTTAATTTGTGCAATCCATTTATGACACAAATTGGGTCTACAATCAGCAAAATACTTGAAGCAAAGAATACAAAAATAAGAAACAAATCTAATAAGAAATCTCAAAACAGAGAAAATCGGAGTGCCTTGATTGGTATGGCAGTCCTCTGACATCGTCCATGACGCTGCATAATGCGGCGGCCATAGAAGTACAACACATGTTCTCTAAACACAACTGACACGCAGGTCGTTAATCATCGAGGTTTAGAGTGGCAAAGCCCCACCTGATGCACTTACAGCAACCGTACGCTGTTCCCCGTGTCTGTTTACACGGGAACCCACACTGCTCGTGTGATTACCCGCATTACAGTTTATGTCAGCATGCATGTGTGTGTGTGTTAGTGTGTGTGAGAAATATAACAAATAAATGCTCAGCCATTCGTCTAATAAGCCCTATACTTTTGCAATGCATTCGTGGGAATGTGTGTGTGTTTGTGTGAGTGTGTGTGTGTGTGTGTGTGTGTGTGTGTGTGTGTGTGTGTGTGTGTGTGTGTGTGTGTGTGTGGCAGTTGATACAGATCAGTTGAATTAAACCCAGGACTCGGTTCGGGTAAACGCTTTCGCATTCCCGCAGAACCAGTGTTTACCAAGTCTTCCTCTCTCTCTCTGTCTCTTCCTCGCTCTCTCCTTCTCCCTCCTCATTCCTTCCTCTTCCATCTCAGTGGCTGCAGCGCTGTTCGGTCTCTGTCCCTCTGATAGGCTAATGACATCCTGCCCGGTCTCCTCTATGCAATAAAAATCCAATCAGTGCTCAGACAAGATGTTCAGACAAGCATTTCCTGTTTAGCGGAAGTGTTCAATAGGCTTGGGAGATAAGGCTGTTTTGTGTAAAGAAGCTAAAGGAAAAAAGGAAAGACCAGATGATGAGTTTCATGCAAAAGGTTAGGCTGGCTGATTTCAGACCATGTTTCCACCTCAGGGCGAGCGAGCTCCACCTCTTGAGAGCGAGCCGGATATCTCTGTACGAATCCTAATACACAGTTTCTGTTTTGGATGTTCTTATCACAGATAACTGCCTGAGGACACTTCTTGGGCCAATTACAGTTACACCGTGTGTTGAATGGCCAACCTGCATTCACTTAAGTGAATGCAGAAGGTAGTGAAGTGAAAAGTGGTTAACAATAAACCAAACACAACCCGAGCAGATATTGCACATCACAAAACCAGGGCAGAACGTCTATGTTTTAACAATCAGTTTGAGCGTATCCAGCCTATTTTGACATCCTCTGTGGTTTTACATCATTTACATTTATGTGTTGACCGTTCACGACATTCCTGCAGTACATACCGCGATGCATTTGGATCAAGGGGATTTTGGGGTTTGGAGTAAATATTTTGGGTCACTTTGAAGATTTGAAGCATGAAGCAGCACTAAAAGAAATGTGCTGGATCTGCAGAACGCGAAGCCCCCTCTGGTTCAGTTAGACTGCCCCCACTGCCTTGACGGCTGTTATCACCTCACCCCCTGAGGCCTGGCAGAAGGGGCCCCCTCCCTAAAAACCAGTCACCATCAGTCCCTCATCCAGTCACCATCAGTCCCTCATCCAGTCACCATCAGTCCCTCATCCAGTCACCATCAGTCCCTCATCCAGTCACCATCAGTCACCATCAGTCCCTCATCCAGTCACCATCAGTCCCTCATCCAGTCACCATCAGTCCCTCATCCAGTCACCATCAGTCCCTCACCCAGTCACCATCAGTCCCTCATCCAGTCACCATCAGTCCCTCATCCAGTCACCATCAGTCCCTCATCCAGTCACCATCAGTCCCTCACCCAGTCACCATCAGTCACCATCAGTCCCTCACCCAGTCACCATCAGTCCCTCACCCAGTCACCATCAGTCCCTCATCCAGTCACCATCAGTCCCTCACCCAGTCACCATCAGTCCCTCACCCAGTCACCATCAGTCCCTCATCCAGTCACCATCAGTCCCTCATCCAGTCACCATCAGTCCCTCATCCAGTCACCATCAGTCCCTCATCCAGTCACCATCAGTCCCTCACCCAGTCACCATCAGTCCCTCACCCAGTCACCATCAGTCCCTCATCCAGTCACCATCAGTCCCTCACCCAGTCACCATCAGTCCCTCACCCAGTCACCATCAGTCCCTCACCCAGTCACCATCAGTCCCTCATCCAGTCACCATCAGTCCCTCATCCAGTCACCATCAGTCCCTCATCCAGTCACCATCAGTCCCTCACCCAGTCACCATCAGTCCCTCATCCAGTCACCATCAGTCCCTCATCCAGTCACCATCAGTCCCTCATCCAGTCACCATCAGTCCCTCACCCAGTCACCATCAGTCCCTCATCCAGTCACCATCAGTCCCTCATCCAGTCACCATCAGTCCCTCACCCAGTCACCATCAGTCCCTCATCCAGTCACCATCAGTCCCTCACCCAGTCACCATCAGTCCCTCACCCAGTCACCATCAGTCCCTCACCCAGTCACCATCAGTCCCTCACCCAGTCACCATCAGTCCCTCATCCAGTCACCATCAGTCCCTCATCCAGTCACCATCAGTCCATCGCTCTATGATCAGCGATCAGCTGGCCTGCCAGAGGCGGGCTGTGTTAAAGCCCCCCCCAGCTTGTTGTTTCTGTGGTGCTGACCTCTGGTTATTGTGTCAGATGAGCCATGTTGAGGTGGGGGTGAGGGGGCTGTTCAGAGGGCCTGGACGGGGACGGGGGGGGGGGGGGTGAAGAGATGTCTGTTTGCGATAGGCTGGCACCGAATGCCTTTCTGGCTACTTAGTGGTGCTGTTTCTTAGGCCTGTGTTTGAAGGCCAGTTAATAATAAGGTGTGTGTGTGTGTGTGGTAGTGTGTGTGTGTGTGTGGTAGTGTGTGTGTGTGTGTGTGTGTGTGTGTGTGTGTGTGTGTGTGTGTGTGTGTGTGTGTGTGTGTGTGTGTGTGTGTGTGTGTGTGTGTGTGTGTGCGCTAGGTGTTGTGCAGTGGGATGTCTTATGTGTCAGTAGTTCTTTACATTTCTGATTGGATCCCGATGTGTCAGTTAGCTTCTCAGCATTCCTCCCTTGTACCGTTTCATCTCTGTCTGGGAACTTCCAGATGCCTCGTCCTCTACCTCTCCCCTCCTCTCTTATATTTCCTCTCTCCCCCCCCCCCCCCCCCTCTCTTATTTAAACGGACAGGATTCCGGCTGCTGTCCACGGTGAAGTTAGAGGGAAGTGTGAGCGGACGGGCTTACCTTGCCCTGTCGGTCGGTGGCTTCTGCCAAAGTGAAACCACATTGAGTGTTAATTTGACGGCGGGCTGTGGAGGGGCTCTGGCTTGCTTCAACCAGCCATTGAAATGTGAGGATCCCTCCGTGTTGCGGGGGTCAAAAGGTCCTGAATTATCACAGAGCCTTGAACAGGTCTTCCAACGAGACCCGCTGAAGAGACGGATCACCTCGGAATCCGATTACCTTCTCATGCGCTGATCGTCTTGGCTGCGGTTGATCAGATGCATGAGATCAACGGAGTGTGAATTTATTATCTTTCATCGTGCTGTCACACGCGACCTGGCTGACGTATTCGGACAGGCGCGGTTCGAGAGGAAATGAAGGTCTCTGGGCTCTGGGGTTATCAGGACGGGCACATCGCACCTCCACTGGAATTCAGACCGCTTCTCCAGATGCTGTTTGGGGCCTCCTTTAAGTCCTCTAAACCTCCTGGCCATCCTGCAGACAAATCACCATGAAATATAATTTCTCCCCAAGAGATGACGTCGTCCGTGCTCAGCGGAGCTGGCAAGAATGCATCTAGTGAGTGGGCTTAGGTCGACAGGATTACTGTAGCTCATCGCTACGTGGGCGCTCAGTGCCAACCTCACCATCGGTTGGAGAGGGGGGGGGGGGGGGCTGGCAGAGGGTATTAGGCAGGTGTGTGTTGCACTTTCAACACATGGGCTCTTCTTAATATTTGTGCTGAAGCTATTTTATTGGCAGCTTTCAACTATACAAGTCTTCTCATCGCACATGTTACAGCTTATTCACTCAAGCCAACGCACGCACACGCAAGCACATATACACGCAAGCACTTACCCACACACACACAAGCACATACACACACACAAGCACATACACACACAAGCACATACACACACACACACACAAGCACGTACACACATACACACGTCGACATGCACACATGCAAAATGTCAACATTCACCGGCCCGCTGGATCTCTGGTGTCAGTCGTTATTTGCGTCTGCGTATTTACAGCTGTCGGTGTCTAAATAAAACACGTGAGGTTTGAGGTGCTGTCGATGGTCTGTATTGTACCTCTGAAGCCGTCCCATTTCCTGTTGGATTATATACAGACCCCTCTCCGCCCCTTTAACATGTGTCTCTTAACCTGAAGTACGCTCAAAAGTTGGTCTAAAGAGACATGATTTCACATATCATGAATGACAACAAAATATCAAGGTGCAAATTGTAAAAGTATTAAAAACACGATATGACGTGTAGAATATTTATATTATTATTATTTTGCCATATCTAAGCATGTCTGACCAATATAAATCAGCATGTATAATCAATAGCACTCTTTAAAGCACTCTTAACTTAACTGTTTTCAGTTAAATGTCAACATAGTCTTATCTTTATGTGATATATATTCACAGTAAATCAAAACCCTCTGACGTTGGCTAAGCTATAAATGTACCTTTCCGGTTAGGTGCTGTACTGTTGCTAGGATCGCTAAAAGTGATTTACCATCATTCCCATTAGGTGACTTTAATATAATTCTCTCATAAACCTTTGGACGCAAACATAAACTCAAACTGGCCATGGACAGCCTACCAGTTATGAGCCACTCTATAGGGCCAGCCAGGACCCACGCCAACCGAATCACGTCTGGTCTGTGCAGTAGACAGTGGAACAGAGATGTCTGCTGAGGCTTACTAGTTGGCCATTTGTTCCACCCAGATCTGGGAGGAGTATACCCCTTCACCTGTTCACGGTTAGCGTCAGGTAATAGATACCACACTAGATCGAAAAATACGTGTTCCCTTTTCCATGGCAACTTCTAGACTTGACAATGTCTTCCAAAAGCACACGGTTCCTATTCTAGAGATGGCAAAGCTTGCTATCGTTTTACTTTATTTTACTTTATTCCTCCAAACCTACGGAGGGGAAGACCTGCACCTCAGGGACTGGAGAGGAGCTTGTGTGATGGTGCGAGGGTGTCGTGGAAGAAGGTCTGCTTTGCGTTGGGAGCTGGAGGACAGGAGATGAGATTAAATGGAGTGTAACGTTGGGAGCTGGAGGACAGGAGATGAGATTAAATGGAGTGTAATCGAGTGTCACGCTGCTTACGGCCGCAGGTGGACTTCAGGGTTCCACCTGGATCCAAGCTCCCAGAGTCATCCAAGAGCCATGTGCTCTTTCAATCCTACTCTCGCTTCAATGCGCCCACGTTTTATTACGTCAGGGGTTTGTCATTTGGCCGACGCGTTGGGTCCCAGTCCCTCTGGTTGAGGGAGATTCGGGTCATTGGTGTCCAGTCCTGAATATTCACTCGAGCGAAGCTTCCAATAAGAACAAGTCAAGAAAACGTCTGATCCTGGTCAAAAGGTAGAGAGGTTCTGGGTTTGAGGTCCAATGAAGGCAATCCTTCCTTGACCATCTGTCCCCTCCATCCCATCCCTCCATTGTGTCAGCCCCCCCCCCCCCCCCCCCCCCCCGCCCTATTTTATCTCCCCCAAGGCAGGGAGTGTGTTCCAAGATTGGAACTCCAATTTCAAATCCAATTTTAAATCAAGTTGATTTAGGAGAGAGACGTGCCGGGAGAGCGATCATACAGTACGGGCCCGTGCATCACCGTAGAAAACAGGACCAGATATAGCGTGAAACCCGAGGCCAGCCGCTCCTTGCGCTAATCCCTTCATACTCCACCAGAACCCGGCACACCCGGTGGAATGGAGCTGGCAGCTCAGGGGAGCCCGCGTCCTAGTGCCGAGCAGCTGGGGAGAGGAATCACAGCTCACCCCGTGTCACCGTCGCCCCGTTAAGACGGAACGTCAGCGTGACGTCAGGCGGCTCGGGCCTTCGCTGAACCGTCCGCCTCTAGACTGAAGAGAAACATTAGGAGTACATCGTCTCCTGTCTTTGATCCTTCCCTCTCTGCTTCTGCCTGTGCACGGTCGCCCACTCTTCAGCGGTTGTCTCTTCAGCTTCACTCCGAGGGGATGTTGTTTTATTAATAGTTCACGTTGAAAAGCTGGAAGAGACGGGGCTGTTTCCCTCTCTCTGCTGGAGCGACAAACGTAGCCCTTCCTCCCTTCCCCGTCCCTGCATGTGCAGCGCAGGCCGCCATGGGGCTGCTGCTGCAGGTTTGTTTCCTATTAACGACACCGCTCTACATGAGTCTATCTCCCGGCGGCCCGTGCACTTCACCGATGTATTGCATTGATATTTCATCAAAGAGAAGAGTTTAAAAGCGGCGCAGTACAGGCATCCGGCTCCACCGTATCAAAGGCGTGCGGCCCACAGGCCAGATATACGTGTGAGAGCCGGCACTGCTTTGCAAACCTAAGCTCCAACACAACGTTTTTTATTCTTCTCATTTTTCTTTCGTCTTCCTGATCCCTCGTGGGGTAAAGGGGTTTTGACGTTGGCATACGCAGGTTATTATGGGCTGCTGTCTCCGGGTGGTGACTTCATCACAGCCAGACAAAGGCCTGGGAGGTAGCAGCAGTCAGGGCTTCAGCTGGCTGCGCTTCACAGAGAAACCCCGTTTTGGGTTCGTAAAGCAAGGCATTAAAGTCCTTCCTGCCCCCCCTACCCTCTCACCTCTGTCCATTTGATCTGACACCATGTACCATGGACGTGTAGAACACACACAGACACACACACACACACACACACACACACACACACACACACACACACACACACACACACACACACACACACACACACACACACACACACACACACACACACACACACACACACACACACACACACACAAAGACAAACACAAAGACACACACAAAGACACACATAATCATTTTGATCAATCTCACGCTGGCTTGTTGATTGGAAGTGAATCCAGGCTTATTGTTGTCTGGATGCTCATTTCCTGCTTCTTACACTTCAGCACACACACACACACACACACACACACACACACACACACACACACACACACACACACACACACACACGCACCCCCCCCCCCACGCCCAGGGGTCAGATTAAGGAGCCATTGGAGTCAAAGGTTACAAAGTCGCTCCTGTCACACCATGCTGTGGGTGTTGAGGGCCTGTTGTGTTGACTGCGTGTGCGTCGGCTATCCAGTGTGTGTCGGTTAAACTCCAGGAGCAGAACTGGGGTGGGGGGGGGGTGTGGTCCAGGCAGCTGTGGGGAGCAGGGGTCTGTGTTGATGAGGTCTTAATCAGGGTGCTTACAGTTGAGGTCAAGGGTCACTGGGTGATGCTGGGTTTTGATTAGGCCCCTGGGAACCTGAAAGGGCCTGGGGGGGCCGAGTCAGCATGTAGGGACCCCTGGAACAGCTCAACTCTGGCCCTTATTGGACCCAGCAGATAGAAACACGCACGCATTCACACACACGCACGCTCTGATAACTAATTGGGGGCAAGTGAAAACAAGTAGAAAATATATACATGATTCATTTATTGTTCTTCCAACAAGAATGTACTTTACTAATTTTAAAATGGCGTTCTCACACTACTCCAGATGCACTGATTTAATGCCATCGCTGTGCGCACGTTCTTAAAGGAACATACACGTACCGACTGTTCAAGAGCACACACACACACACACACACGCACGCACGCACACACACACACACACACACACACACACGCATGTTCACACTGAGATGTGGGTCGCTGCCACCGAGCAGACAATAACATGATGGGGGTGCGCCCGTTACAACTCAGCCACAATAGCACAGTCTCCCCCCCCCTCACACACATAGTCTCACATAAAGCTAAACAATCCCCTCTCCTGTCCACAGTTTACAAGGAGTTCAGAGATAGCGGGCCGACGTAGCTGCCTGCTATCTCTGCAGGGGTACTCCAGAGATAGCGGCCTGCTCTCTCTGGAGGGGTACTCTAGTAAGGCCTCATGTCATTTCGACTGAATGAATAACGAGAGGAATGCTGAAGACAGCCCCACTCCCCACGCGCTGAGATGCTTGATGCACGGCCAAGACGCCCAGAGACCGCCAGGATGTCTCAGATGCCGCGCTGGAGGTCAGATGATGCGTGCCCAGCAGTTGTACATATCGCCGTGTGTGTGTGTGGGTGTGGGTGTGTGTGTGTAAGTTGGTGGGTGTCTGAGTGTGTGCGTGTTCAGTTGTCTGAATGTGAGGTCATGGAGCTGCGGTCATGGAACTGCAACAGCAATAAAACAAATTTGTATCTTTTTCTTGGTTCTTCTCGTCATGGAATCACCCATGCAGGACGGATCTTTTCTCGAGTGGTGAAGCAAGTGGATCTCCTTTGACCCCCTCAGACATTACGTCACGTTTAATTCACAAAGAGTTACACCCGTTACTCCCAGGCAAGATGGGAGTAATGGGAATTCAGGATTCCATCTTTAAAGCTTACTTTTCCCGTAAACTCCTAATTGTTGTTGAAGATAAGGAGAAGATATAATATGAATGTCAGTTCTTCTGCCATAACTTCTCATCTCTTTCTCCAGCTTACTCCCTTCGAGGCGGTCATAGCTTCTCACTGATCCCCCTAAAACTCGCAACTCGCAATCTAAATCCTTCATCAATCCAAAAGCATCCCGCCTTAATATAGATCCACATCCGATCTCTCACTCCGTGTGATAGCCCCCATCTGTCGGGTCTGGAGGAAGAGAGATGCTTCCCACAGCTCTGACCTTCTTTGTAAAGAGAGTCTCTCTGTCTCTCAACAACTGGAACAAGTGGAGTGTTTATTGTCTCCCAGGGTTCTGCGTGCTGGTGTTTACTGGACTCGAAGACTGTTTCACAAAGGATCAGAGTAGCACAGCGGACTGTGGGATGCCCAGACGTGGTCTGGAAGTTTCTACGGATCGCTTGGTGAGATGGATCCTGTGGTTTCCACGCTGGACTCTCTGACTCAGACCTCTTCCTCGCTGACAAAACGAGGCCCCCAGCGCCCGATGGGGAAACAGGAGTCATAAATCGGTTCGCTGCAGATCCTCTTGTCGTCTTGCGGGATGCGTTTACGCGTTCCAGTGCTCCCCTCGCCTTTCGTCCTCCCCTCGTTCTGAAGCCATCGGTCCCACGTCGAGATGAAACGGCCCGAGCTGCCTGTAGCAATATCGGCCCTTTCATCGGGACATTTATTTATCAGCAACCGTCAGCCAATTCAACCCAATACATAAACACATCCACTTCGCATTGCATATCATAAAGTGCTCCTTTGATGGCCGTGTTGAGGGTCAGAGGAAGATGAGTTCCTCGCAGAGGGGGAGGAGTGGCTAGACGGACGGATGGAGTCCATCATTAACTGTTGCTCTGACGTGTTTTTGTGCTGTCAAACCGGTCACGGGTTTGTTTTGCCTAATTGTGAATTTTCTCGGTGGTAGACATGGTATGGAGGCATGCTGCTGGCAGGCTGTGAAACACTCCACACTCACACATGTTTGTGCTCATGCTGTGCCATGCACAGACACACACAAAGATGCGTGTGTAAACAGGCACATGCTCACACATACACACACACAAACACCCGCACACTCACGTGCGCACCCACTTGAGAATCAAACGCGGCTTGATCAAATCCAGATTTGTCCATTTCATACTTGACTTGCTAAATCTCCCTGTCCAGAGAATCCATAGAAGTTATTATATGCCATGCAAAACCCTACAGCTTCCCCCCTGCACCCCCCAGAACAGCCTGTCGGAGGCCATTCCTGTCGAACCCGAGATAAAACGGCACGTACAGGGGGGAGATCAGGACCGGAGTCAGAGATCAGATCCATACCCCAACTGTGAGAAATCAAAGTATCGCCAACGCATGTCCAAACACCTCGACATGTGTTCATTCATTCATCAATCATTCTAATTAATGATGGCATAGTGATCAATGCATGGGGGCGGGGTGGGGCTCAGGCGGTAGGCTGGTAACCGGAAGGTTGCTAGTGAACGGGTGAATGTGAGGCTATATTGTAAAGCGCGTCGGGTGGCCACTGGTTGGAAAAGCGCTGTATAAATGCACTCCATTAACGATCGCACACTGATTCAAATCCTCTCATGACGGGGCCGAACGGCCTGGCTACGATCCCCGGGGAGAACACCGAGTTCTCAGGGTCCCCCCCCCCCCCCCCGGGGTTAGGTCACCACTCACCCCCGCTGCTGGCCACGCCCCGCCTGCTGGTTTAGGCTGGGGGTCCCGTCGATAGAGATCAGCAGCCTTCCGCCAGCCCCGCGGGCCCCTGTTTGTTCGAGGACTTAGCGTTGTCCCAACAACCCCGTTGTGGAGCCCCCGTCCCCCTGCCCCCCGTAACTAGGTGACCCACAAGCGGCCGTGGTCAACGGGCACGGCTGGGGGCACCCGGGGGGCCTGATGGAGCTGATAGAGACGTCAGCGCTGTACCCACACAGCTGGCCCGGCTGGCTGCAGAGGGCTGGGCGGGGCCGTGGGGGGCGTGGGACCAACTCAAAGCGCTCTACAATATCGCCTCACATTCATTCATTCATGCACACATTCACACACAGACGGCGGAGTCAACCACGCAAGGCGACAGCCAGCTGGTCAGGAGCAGTTGAGGTGAGCTGGGGTGCCTTGCTCAGGGACACATCGACACGGGCAGGGGATCGAACTAGCAACCTTCCGATTTCCAGCCAACCCGCTCTACCTCCTGGGCCTCATGCCGCCCGATATCGATCGATAATGGTCTGATGGGTGGATTCCCTGATTGATTATTGATAAAGCTGTGCAAGTGCGAGGTTTGTCCTGAAGTGCTTTGGTCGTAGAGCAAGGAGCATTGTGTTCGTTCCCTTAAAGAATAAAAGACAGACGGGGCTCCCATTTTGTCCTGTGGTGTTTTGGTTCTTTGTCCTTTTGTTGTTGTGAAGGCACTTCATAAAACCCCGTCTGGGGGAGATGATGACAGAGGCTTGGCAGTGGCGTCCCTGCTGCCAGCGGTGGCCAGATGGGGGCCAGACGGGCGCGCTCACTCCCTGCTGCAGTAGTGACAGCTGAGGCTCAGCTGTCAGGGCTGTGGATGCAACCTGGGGAGATAAGGATCGACGGATAGAACAGGATTCATAACATGGATCAGAGAAAAGCTCTGGTGGAGGGCGAACGAGGGAGCGGGGGGAGGACGGAGACAGGAGGCAAAACAAAAACGCTTTTCGCTCAAATTAAAAAGATTAAAGAATGAAAACAAACAGGGGGTTAAAGCAGCAGATCTGTTATTGATGATCCAATCGGCCTTTCACATGTGCGGATCTGTTTCCCCGAGAATCCACCAGGGGAGCACGGCCCCAGAGGGCGTCTCGCTCCACACACCATCACCTCTGCCTCCATTTAGCTTCTCATTGTTTAATCCCCGTTCCCTCCCATGTCCTCCCCCAGCTTGTCCATCCTAGTGTCTCCTTTTGTTCCTTAATACCATGCGACGGTACTCTTAACTGATAAAGATTCCCACATTTGTACCGAGCTTAAAAGGGACGGGGATAGGCGATGGTGTTTTATTCGCCAAGCGACCCTTTTAATAGACTGCAGACGCTCCGCGTTCGTGACTCGGTTGTCCGATCTCATTGGTTCAGGGCTGTTCCTCTCGGGGCCCCGATTGGCCGGTCGGAGAGATGCGATCGGTTGGCTAAACGGAAAACGCTTTGGTGTCCCTGCGGTCTGTTCAGCGTTAGAACCCCGTGGTGGAGAGGTTCCCAATGCTCCAGAACAAAGACAGGGCAGGGGGCGGGCCGCATATTGATCCGTGTAGTGTTAGCCTCTGGGGAGAGGGAAGGGAGGGTGATAAGGATCTGGAGAGGCTTTATCTCTCCCCCATTGTTGAACTGGCCACATTGTGTTTTTGTTTTCGTGTGTGTGTGTGTGTGTGTGTGTGTGTGTGTGTGTGTGTGTGTGTGTGTGTGTGTGTGTGTGTGTGTGTGTGTGTGTGTGTGTGTGTGTGTGTGTGTGTGTTGGTTTAATCCGCAGAGAGCCATTGGCCCTGGCGGGGGATGCATCGTCCCATCAGTGCTGCTCCAGCAGTGGCGTTTGACTTGCGTTGCTCATGGGCCAGGGCAGCAACTAGTTGTTGTTTTTGGCTGCTGAGGTTGGGGAACAGCGAGCGATCAAATGGTTTTAATAATAACGATAAATTGTATTTATAGTGCTCTTTTCATCCGAATATCTCAAAGGGCTACAACAAAAATAAAAATAAAATAAAATAATAACCCTGTTGAATGATTTGGAACGCTGCTCCAAGCCGACAGACCCAACGCTGCGTACAGATGGAGTCCGGCCCGCTGGTTAAGAGCCGGGGAGCGAGGAACGCTTCTCCTCTGCGTCGTTCCTGGGTCTGAGTAATCAGCTGATCTAAATGTATAACCGACCGGTGCCCGGGACGCTGCCAGAGACCCTCAACCACGACCGGGACCCCACGAGCCCGGGGCCGCCGGAATAGATGAATATCTCTCATTTCATATGTACCTCCCGGGAAACATATCCATTACGCCCACTGCCATCTCCCAGTCCAACAGCATGCCTCAGCCAACTCACCCAAACAATTATAAATAGACCGTATTTGACCTAACAATTTAGGATTCCATCTCGATGAAAGTTTGTCGGATCAGAGGAAATCAGCGTGTGTGTGCGAGTGCATGTTTGCGAGAGTGTGATTGTTTTTTTCTGAGTTCATATGTCAGTGTGTTTGTTTGTGTATGAGTGTGCATGAGTGTGTGCTTCTGCGTGTGTGTTTTTGCGTGTGTGCGTTTGGCGTGCCTGGTGCTGCAGTGACTGTCCGTCCACAGCCTCTCCATGAAGCCGCTGTGATGAGAACAGGGTGGTCTGGACAGGAGGAAGAGAGCGAGAGAGAGACCCCCAGAGAGACCGTGAGGAGGAAGAGAGCGAGGGAGAGACCCCCAGAGAGACAGTGAGGAGGAAGAGAGCGAGAGAGAGACCCCCAGAGAGACCGTGAGGAGGAAGAGAGCGAGAGAGAGACCCCCAGAGAGACAGTGAGGAGGAAGAGAGCGAGAGAGAGACCCCCAGAGAGACAGTGAGGAGGAAGAGAGCGAGAGAGAGACCCCCAGTGAGACCGTGAGGAGGAAGAGAGCCAGGGAGAGACCCCCAGAGAGACCGTGAGGAGGAAGAGAGCGAGAGAGAGACCCCCAGAGAGACCGTGAGGAGGAAGAGAGCGAGAGAGAGACCCCCAGAGAGACCGTGAGGAGGAAGAGAGCGAGAGAGAGACCCCCAGAGAGACCGTGAGGAGGAAGAGAGCGAGAGAGACCCCCAGAGAGACCGTGAGGAGGAAGAGAGCGAGAGAGAGACCCCCAGAGAGACAGTGAGGAGGAAGAGAGCGAGAGAGAGACCCCCAGAGAGACCGTGAGGAGGAAGAGAGCGAGGGAGAGACCCCCAGAGAGACCGTGAGGAGGAAGAGAGCGAGAGAGAGACCCCCAGAGAGACCGTGAGGAGGAAGAGAGCGAGAGAGAGACCCCCAGAGAGACAGTGAGGAGGAAGAGAGCGAGAGAGAGACCCCCAGAGAGACCGTGAGGAGGAAGAGAGCGAGAGAGAGACCCCCAGAGAGACCGTGAGGAGGAAGAGAGCGAGGGAGAGACCCCCAGAGAGACAGTGAGGAGGAAGAGAGCGAGAGAGAGACCCCCAGAGAGACAGTGAGGAGGAAGAGAGCGAGAGAGAGACCCCCAGAGAGACAGTGAGAGAGAGCAGACCTCCACTGTTGCCTTGGTGTCGATGTGTAAATAGTTTGATAGGATCACCTTTCTTCTTCCACCCTCTCCTGGGCTTTAGGCTGTGCTCAGTGAGAGACATACATGGCATGTGCTGTTTGTTCATTGTCATGGACAAAGTGCGTGCGAGTGCATGCATGCACTATCTCTCTACAGGCCATGTGTTGACATGCCGATGCGCGCGCATGGGACGCTCTATGCAGTTAAACCTTTAATGAGCTTGTTCCTCCTCCCGGTCTAACGTGTGGTTTGAGAATGTGTTTTTGGAGGTATTCAGGCTAATGTTTGTCGCAGTGGTTACGAGAAGCTCTGCCCACTTCATAGACTTGCATACCAGTGGGCGCACACACACACACACACATACACACATACACACACACACACATACACACACACACACACACACACACACACACATACATACATACATACATACATACATACATACATACATACATGCATACGAACACACACACACACCCCTTCAATCTTTACCTGACCTACCTAATCCATACTACAGTACCCACACCTGACAAATGAAAGGCTGAAGTACAATCTGTAAAAAAGGCGAGGGGAAGAGAGGAGAGCCGGAGAGAGGAGGGGGTGCTTGGGGGAAAGACCTGGGCTGTCATGAGATGGATCTGCATGAGCTACAGGCCCGCCAGGACCCCTTGTCTCTACATCAGACCCCCCCGCACACACTCAACAGCTAACGCTTGCTACCGTTGACCACCGATATAAATGCGTCCAACATAAAGCCAGCGTGGCTGACATAACTCTCCCCCTGCCTCTTGTAGCTCGACTGCTCCGTTTGTCCTGGGTCTCCGGGGACGTGTTGGGGGTCTACAGGGTGACTCTGTCGTAGCCTCTGTGCTCCCCCAAGTTACAGCCCTACGTTAGAGTCTCTCTCTCTCTCTCTCTCTCTCTCTCTCTCTCCCTCCCTCTCTCTCTCTCTCTCTCTCTCTCTCTCTCTCTCTCTCTCTCTCTCTCTCTCTCTCTCTCTCTCTCTAGGCAGATGTTTTCTGTTCTGGCTCATGTTCTGTGTGTTTGAATGTTTTAGTGTGTGTGTGCGCGTTGTATGTCTGTGATTGTGCAAGGGCCTGTGTGTTTGCGTCGTCGTGTGTGTGTGCATGTTTCCTATCCATAATGTGTGCGGTGTCTCTCCCCGTTCTCTTCATGGGGTACATACTGTAGATCAGCATCCTGTCTGAAACACACCTAATCCTATTATCTGTGCTAACCTCAACAGCTTTTTTAAACGCTGCCTGGCTGTCGGTTTCCATTCAGGACCAGAGGGGTGGGGGCTGGGGGCTGGGGGTGGGGGCTGGGGGCTGGGGGGTGGGGGCTGGGGGCTGGGGGGTGGAGGTGGGAGGTGGCACCGTTGACTTTCAGCTGTACGGTTAAACCTCTCAGAAGGAAAATGGCAGCATTATAAAGTGCATCGTCCACTCAGCACAGGGCTGCCCGGGGGGGGGGGGGGGGGGGGGGGGAGGGAGGGAGAGAGAGAACAAGGTGGTCTCAGGAGAAAAGTATGTTTGAATCCAAGTGCATGTGTGTGTCTGCCTGCCTGCCTGTGTGCGTGCATGCGTCTGTCTGTTTATCTGTGTATGTGTGTGTCTGTTTATCTGTGTGTGTGTGTGTGTGTGTGTGTCTGTTTATCTGTGTGTGTTTGTGTGTGTGTGTGTCTGTTTATCTGTGTGTTTATCTGTTTG
>NC_082391.1:23093053-23108053 GCF_031168955.1 Gadus macrocephalus | reverse complement strand
ACGACGTAGAGTCAGTTTATCTAAACCGGGGGCCACGATAATTGTGTAACATGTATTTAGTCTGATCGTCTAAGTAGGTGAACGCCCCTCGGTGAGTCGCACGGCACACAATACAACTCCTGCACAAACCAGACTGTGTTGATGTGCTGGCTGACAGGAGACCGAACCGTCTCTGGTGCGCTCCGAGTTTTGTGCACTGCGTTGCCAGGTCACGTTGTAACCCACCGACCGGACGGTACCCTATTCCTGGTCCCGTACCAAGAATTCGGATGAGGCCGGTCTGTTAGTTAGTCCGGCTCCATGTTTGTCGCATGCATGTATGTATGGTGAGGCATGCGGCGCATGCCTCACCATACATACATGCATGCGACACACACAAGCGTTCCCCATGTCTCCCCTCAGAGCCGGGGCCTGAAGGCCCCCCAGCGCTGCAGGCCGGGGCCTCCAGTGGAAGTGGGCCCAGCTTGCCCCGGCACTTCAAAAGCTCATGCATACAGTACAACAATAAACAGCAGGCCGGCTCGCTGTCGGCCGCTGACTGTAGAATCCAAACAAACCGTACAAAGCAAATACGACCCCCACCACCCCACCACCACCCCAACCTCCCCCACCACCAACACCGCCACCCCCCTCACCCTTTCCCTAGACTCGACGGATGTCTGCTGGTGGGGTGTGTGTGTGTGTGTGTGTGTGTGTGTGTGTGTGTGTGTGTGTGTGTGTGTGTGTGTGTGTGTGTGTGTGTGTGTGTGTGTGTGTGTGTGTGTGTGTGTGTGTGTGTGTGTGTGTAGACCGTACTCCGTACTCTGCTGTGAGGTCGTAGGCGGAACTGACTGCAAAGACTTTTCCAGCAGTGATTTCCCATGATGCTTTGCAAATACAGTTGGCTACGATTGGATCAGGGGGAGATGGAGTTTGGTGTATAAAGTAAAAAAAAGGCTTTGGTTAAGTCGGAGTTGGGGTTTTAGTTAAGTGGTAAACATTCTGTAACTGTTGCTACTGAAGTACTCCCGACTTTGTTTTCCAGGGACGAAGTCGAGAAGATAAGAACAGAGTTATTTCTAGATTTGCGCACTTTTATATTGAAGAACCGAAAACACATTGCAAACACATTAACGCCCTAAGCGTCTACTATGTGGACGCCATCTATGGTACACTTGTAACACGATCCGATGTAAAGCAAATCTCATTACCTTCAATCAGACTCAGGCTTTTGTTCGGTCTTCAGCCCATGAGGCTCTTGTGCAAGAATATCAATTCACAGTGCATGTTTTCATTTCTCCTGATTTCCCTTATTTATGTTGTGTGAGTCGGGCTCATTGTGTCGGCCATTTAATACACGGCTCCAAACAATGTGGTGTGGTGTTCCATACTCAGGTCTCAGACCACAGCCATGGAGGAACCACGGCCTGGGTTATAGTTAATACAGATGCTTGGTCTGTTGATCACGCACACATGCACATAACCACGTATACATGCACACATCCACACTCACATGCACATAACCATGTATACATGCACACATCCACACTCACATGCACATAACCATGTATACATGCACACAGTTATGCAAATATACATAAACACACACACGCACGCACACATACAAATATACATATACAAATACACACACAGACACACACAAACACATGCACACAAACAAATACACACATGAACATACACACACACACACACCCACACACACACACACACACACACACACACACACACACACACACACACACACACACACACACACACACACACACACACACACACACACACCCTTGCTCTCAGCCTCCTACACTGCCCCATTGTCCTCCCGTGTGGTTTATGTGGTTTGATTCTGATGGAGGCATGAATATATTGCCCTTCCTCCCCCCTAACTCACTCCCCCACGCCCCCATGTTCCTCAAGACAGAAGAACAGTCTAGTGCTATCACGCCAATCCCCCACCCACCCACTGTCTCTCTCTCCTCTCTCTCTCCTCTCTCTCTCTCTCTCTCCTCTCTCTCTCTCTCTCTCTCCTCTCTCTCTCTCCTCTCTCTCTCTCTCTCTCTCTCTGGCCGTCCTAAGCGTAAACACATGGGAAGGGTCGGGGGTGTGAGGATTTATTGATCCCAACAGGTTGACGTTAATCCCTCCATCCCGCCCTCCCTCTCCGCTCCGTACAGCGCTCAGCGCTCCACACAGTGCTCAGCGCTCACCTCTCCACACAGCGCTCAGCGCTCCACACAGCGCTCAGCGCTCCACTCAGCGCTCCACACAGCGCTCAGCGCTCCACACAGCGCTCAGCGCTCACCTCTCCACACAGCGCTCAGCGCTCCACACAGCGCTCAGCGCTCCACACAGCGCTCAGCGCTCCACACAGCGCTCAGCGCTCCACACAGCGCTCGGCGCTCAGCGCTCCACACTGCGCTCAGCGCTCACCGCTCCACGCAGCGCTCAGGGCTCCACACAGCGCTCAGCGCTCCACACTGCGCTCAGCGCTCACCGCTCCACACTGCGCTCAGCGCTCCACACAGCGCTCCACACAGCGCTCAGCGCTCCACACAGCGCTCAGCGCTCCACACAGCGCTCAGCGCTCCACACAGCGCTCCACACAGCGCTCAGCGCTCCACACAGCGCACACCGCTCCACACAGCGCTCACCGCTCCGCTCAGCGCTCAGCGCTCCACACAGCGCTCAGCGCTCCAAACCCGGAGACCAGAATAAAAAAAAGGCCAACTTAGCGCATTCCTCTGCCCAGCATTTGGCAGCGCTCCCCCGGGTCGCTGGTTCCCACGAGGTGTGAGGACTCCAGACTGGACGGGCTGGCTGCCCCCAGCCCCTGGGCGTGTGAGGTCTGGGGCGCCCGGCCCGCGGGGGCTGGGTGTCACTAACCACCGGGCGCCTTCCCCCCCCGGGACCAATGGGACGCCGGTCATGCAAACGAGCTGCGTGGCTCGCGGGCTTGTTTGTGTTTGTTGTCGTTGCCCGGTGGTTTGGTTGTCAGGGTTTTAGCTCTGAGTGCTTCCGTCGACGGCCGGGCTGCGGTGTCGGGGCCCGGGGCCGGAGCCGTCTGCCACGCTAAGGAATCACAACTCTTCATCTTCTATTTGACGAAGGCTGGGCTGCACAGGGAATACATTTAAAGAGGTATAACAACCGTGACAATAATCCTTTATTCATACTATTCATGATATTAGTATAATATTATATATATATGCATATATTATGTATGTAAAATATGATCATTATATTCAATATGTGAATAATACAATAATTCTGAACTGAAATGGTTGTGAAAATTCAGCCCAGCTCTATAAAAGGCGAACAAGGCAACAAGACCTCATCTCTCATTTGAGCGACAGGAAGATGTGGTCAATCAGCTGAGTGTTGCCAACCTTCAGGCAAGAGAGAGACAATGGAGAGAGGAAGAGAGAGCCGAGAGCTCTGAATCCCTGAAGCACAGAGATGTAAGAGTGGATCGTGTCAGGTTCTAGGTGACCTTCACTCTGACGCTCAAAGAATCCAGTGAGGGAACAGGAAGGGGGAGAGCTGCAGGAATCCATGGCAGATGTTTCAAATCGAGGTCCAGACATATTTTAAAGAGAAGGACAACTTCATCTTGTCATTTGAGCCTGGACAGAGCCTGCTACAGATACAAGCAGAACATGACCAAAACACTCATCTAGAAAGATCAGAAAGTAAAGAACAAACAGCTTGTGGCCGAGGAGAAAAGCCAAATCCATGAGATGCTGAAACATATCCTCAAACCTGATCAAACCAGGCAGGGAACCCAAGATATCATAAGATTATATAAGCAGATATTGAGAAGATGTTCCTCCTGGATTGAGAGAGATCAGGATTTACACCAAGTACTGAGGCTCTTATATCTGTGGAGCTCGGAGAACAATGGCTCCAACAAGACCGTGGGACAGAGATACAGGGCAGTGTTTCAAAGGAGAACAGGATTACATTCAAACCCTCCACCTTGATGCCCTGGACAGCTCCGAGGAGCAGACCAGGCTATGGAACAATGAAACAAAAACAAAAAACACATTTGATTTAGAACTCGAGCATGAGTTTAAAATGATTGGACAAGGCCAAATCATTCAGGATCTTCATGTGTTAGAACGTGAATGTGAACTCGTACAACCATCACTCTAGAAGAACAAGGGATACGTGAGATGGAGGAACCCAGGAGTGATTGGAAGCAGGGAAACGGAGATCAAGATTCTTGACAAACAAAAGGGGGAGATGGATGAGACTGGGACAATCCGATTAACTTTATGGAAACCCAACAGGTGGGTGAGGCGCAGAGTGCAGTTTGGCGTTGAAGACGAGGAAAATATCAAACATCTTGTCCTGCAGAAATGTAGCTGTTGTGTTTGGCAACCGTACACATGCATTTACTAATACTAATAATGTCATAAAACGTATTCATTCCCCACATGGACAGAGTAACAGAAATAGATGAGGCAACTGCCAAGCTACTGTTCGGGGAGGTCTGAATTTGATGAAACATACCTGAATCCATGGGAAACGGGAGGTAGCCGGGAGGTCATTGAAGTTCCAAATGTTAGGGAGTCTCTCTACTTACACGCAGCTTGGCGCACTCCTTGATATATGTTTGTGTATGACTTGTAGTCATCCCATCCTGCCAAGTTTTTAAGAGAATACAGCTTTACATCCTCCCCCCATAGCCGTCCACATGAGACACGAAAGAGAGTTTGAGAGATCGGTCCATAATTGAATCTCTCTTTAAGTCCACAATAAACGAATGCAGGCTGATAATTATCTGAGCGCTATTGATCTGCATTAAGAGTCAAAGCAAACAGAGTATCGCCGCGCAGACACCACGGAGACAAGGCTGAGGGGAAGCAGGAGGGATGAATGGAGCAGATGCTATCTGGAGGCGCAGCTCGTTTCCAATACCACTGACCTCTATGAACGGATGATGAGAACGATGAGATACTTTATATTCAGATTTCTCTTTCTCTCTTTCTTGTGTGTGTGTGTGTGTGTGTGTGTGTGTGTGTGTGTGTGTGTGTGTGTGTGTGTGTGTGTGTGTGTGTGTGTGTGTGTGTGTGTGTGTGTGTGTGTGTGTGTGTGTGTGTGTGTGTGTGTGTGTCTCTATATGCATGTGTGTTTGTATGTGCGTGCGCATGGCATTCATACACACAAGCATGCACCCCCAGCCACTCACACCTCTCTCTGCGATGTTTCGGGACAGGTGAATGTAACGCAATGCACCCCCAATCACAGAACGTTCCTGGATAAGACTCAAAGCCGGCCTTGTTTAATTGCTCCATTTCTCCAGCCAATGCTTCCAATAAAAGAACTACACAAACAATCCCCAGCTGGCTGGTGGAGAAAACGTCAGCTCCGCCACATAAAACTGCATCCACTTAACGGTGATGGTCACAGCCAGGGGCGAGCGATGACGTTTATTAAAATAAGACGTAACGTGGTCGCGCTGGCGCTCCTTTTATTAGAAATCACTCAACCAATCACATTCGGGGGATTGGCATGCACACACATTCCGACACACTGAGCATGTTTTCTTCATGCTTGACGTTTCCCTCTTGTGATAGGCGTGTGCGCGCACGCAGTGAAACGGAGAGCGCGGTGTTGACTGCAGAGACCAGAGGCTCCTCGTGGTCAGAATGCTGACCCGTGCGATGGAATGCCAGTCGTCCCTGCAGTGTAATTTAGTTTTCCCTTTCTGTTAGTCAGCATTGTTCGGCATGCAGGAGAAGAAAAACAGGGTTATGGGAACGGAGAGACTGGAACAGCACGACCCGACCGATGATTTCTGATCTGTCGACCCGGCAGCGATTCTTTCACCATGTGTGCTTTCTGAAGGAGTATGTGAGGAATTCTGGGGGCCGCGATTGACCTTCAGAAGATGGGAGGGGGGGGGGGGGGGGGGGGGTTCTGCTAAACATCATCCTGGGCCCGGTCAGAACCAATCAGCCTCTTGGGGACGTCATGTGAATCACCCAAATGTGTTATCACCCTAGGTGGCAGAGAAGCGTTGTGTGTGTGTTTGTGTGAGTGTACATGTGTGTGTGTGTGTGTGTGTGTGCGTGTGTGTGTGTGTGTGCGTGTGTGTGGATTTCCAGACTTTTGAAAGCAAGATCGGAGAAAAATAGAGCGGGGGGGGGGGGGGGGGGGGGGGGGCAAATAAGTCAAAAGATCGACAGAAAATATGAAATAATAAGCAGAAGCAGACGTGAAATCTGTGAGGATCCCCGTCCAGCCTCGGAGGGTCTGGGGGCCGCAGTCTGCCGGCCGTGGACCCCCCCCCGCTGAGGGATGCGGTGTGAGAACGTCCTCCAGGGCCGGGGGTCACCCAGGGTAGGGCTGCTCCGCCTCGCCCCCTCGCACCTGTTGGGCTGTCCCAGGCCCCCACCCCCCCCCACCCCGGCCCCCCCCACCCCGGCCCCCCCACCCCCCCCCCCCCCCCCTCCCCAGGCCCCCCCGCTCCTATGAACCTGTTGAGCCGAGGCTGACACTGATCGCTCTATAAGCGGCGGGGGGGCCCCGTCCACAGAAACTAAACCCTAGTGTGTACATGTTTACAAGCCTCGAGAAGTCGCTGCTATCAAACGTATCCACGCCACATCCTGTCCCGGGCCCCTCCCTCCGGGCCGCCGGGGCCCGTCTGCGTCGGGAGGTGAGGTTCAAGTGGCCCATCAGAGCAGGAGACGCGGGGTGAGGTGTGCGCGGAGCAGCGGATTGATCCGGAACAGAGGCAAGAGGGCCTGCAGGCCTCCTATCAGATGCGGCGCAGAGGTGGAAACAGATTTCTGCTTCGGTGTGTGTGTGTGTGTGTGTGTGTGTGTGTGTGTGTGTGTGTGTGTGTGTGTGTGTGTGTGTGTGTGTGTGTGTGTGTGTGTGTGTGTGTGTGTGTGTGTGTGTGTGAGTGAGTCTGTGTGTATGTTTGTGTGTTCCTCTGGCCGGGGGGCTCAGATCGATATCGTGAGTCGGCGGACTGCTTCAAAGGCTTGGGCCGCGGTCCGGTGGACCCAGGAGGTCACGGCCGGACGGCGAGAGAGCACGCGTGTGTGTGAGCGCACGCGTGTGTGTGAGCGCACGGAGGGGTTCCGGGGGCCGCTGTAGATGTGGCTGAGGGGGACGGGGTGAGGGCGTGACACCGAGATGCTGGGGGGGGTCATTTGGCCTGGATTCACACGAGAAATTAGACTGCAAAGCGTTTGGCAGCAGCACAGCTTGCTTTATCAATTCTGCTGTTTGCTCGACGTGACAACCCCGTGTGAAAGGACCGCGATATTTACTCTTTGAAGAGAGTTCCCTTCCTGCATCAATTTACTTTAAAAAGGAATTGACACCAGCTGTAGCATGTGTGGGTGCGTGTGAAACTGTGTGACTGTGTGTGTGTGTGTGCGCGTGTGTGTGTGTGTGTGCGTGTGTGTGCGTGTGCGTGTGCGTGTGTGTGTGTGTGCGTGTGTGTGTGTGCGTGTGTGTGTCTGCACCCACATGTGTGTACCCGTAAAACATGGCTCAAACAGTAAATGTGATGTATCCCATAATAAGGGTTGTTCTCTGTGCTCATTTGTCTAACAGCCAGGGTATCCTTGACCACGCCCTGGGTGTGGGGACTACAGAGGGACCCCGCAGTGGGGCTGCAGGGGGGTACAGTTGTAGGGGCGTGGTGAGGCACCTCCTCCATGTACCGGGGACAGATGGGCCACTGCCTCTCGCTACAAGCTGTCCCGCCACTTACAGACCAATTTGTTTCAAGCTCTACTTTGGTTCTCCTCACTCGCTTTAGGGGGGATTGTTTGCCCGCTCTCGCACGCACACACGCACACATGTACACACACACGCTTATGCATGCACACACGCACAAATGCACGCGTGTACACACACGCTTACGTAGCACACACACATACGCACACTGACTCGAAAGACGACACACACTCTGACACTCTAACACACACACACTGTCTCACACATATAAACGCACACTGACACAAACACATCACACCTATTCTGAGACACAAGCACTGCACACACACACACACACACACACACACACACACACATATTAGAAACATGTCTATGAGATGGTAGTACAGATTATAGTTCTAATCATCTATCATAGTCTGGCCTACTGTTGATTTAAAACTTAACATCCTCAATTTATAGAAGTATTATTGGCATGTATTGGCTTTTATATATGATTTTTTGTATATATATATATATTTTTTTATATATATATATATATTATCTATGTATAATTTTCAATTCTATATAATTGACAATTATTTGGGTCGTTTCTTTACCTCATGACGAATGTCCAGCTGTGTGTTATTAGACCCAAATTACACCCACAAAAGGTTAGCAGTTTAAGTCAATGTAAATTTGTGCTTCGTGAATTATAAATAGACCAGAGGAAAATTAACTCAGATGTTATCGGAAAACTCGGATGTACGGGAACATCGGCTCAAAGAGCCTAACTAGACCGGGGAGGATTCAGTCTCCAACACCAGCCTCCATCCACACATGACACTCAGGATGTTCTCTCAGGAATAACTCGCGTCAGATTGAACCATTTATGACATGAAATGGTAATATAGTTGAGTTTGGAGGTATGGTTCCACTCTTTTCTAGTGCTCCGGGCTGCAGGATCTGAAGGAGAAAAGGAGGCGGATACAGAATACCAACATTTGACCACAGGGAGCCCTATGCACCCCCCATGGGGTACTTTAGATAACTCAACCCACCATACAGGTCACGCACAGGGCCCAACCAAAGCAGGTGGAGGCTAAGGTGGTGGGCCAAATGGAGCTCAGCACACTTAACCTCGCAGAGTGTGTGTTTGAGATTGAAGTTCTTAAACCGGCCGCCTATACTTGCGTCTGATTGGACATTGTTAGCCGTCAGCTGATAAGGGGCGTGTGACTCGAGTCTCCCGCCAGAGCTAGCTCCGCCCCTTCGCTGATGGCCGCCTGCCTACGGGCCGCTATTCGCTCTGTCTCCTGTAGTCCGCGTCCAGGGCCTGTTGACCTGCGGATGTGGAATGTGTAGTGAGACCATGTGTCCCCACAGGGGGGTCACTGGGTTCAGTGTGTAATGACGGGGAGGGTCAGCCAGATGGGACTGTTATTTTAAAGAAGTTGTTTTTTGTCGGCTTACAAAGTGCAGTAATCAGGGACGCCTGCGTTCGCTCACTCCTCGCTCGCCTCACTCCTCGTTCGCCATCACTCTGCCCTTCTTAGTGAGCTGACAACAGATTGATTACCGATTACAAATCAATTAGTGACTGATTGGCCCAGAGACCATGAGACCCAGAGTTATTGATGGCTAATTATCTAACCCTAACGTCCTCCTTCAAAACACTTGCTGTGTGTTTCCAGTGCACATGTGGACTCACATGGACCCACTCCAAGCGCCAACAATCCACACTTGCCAAAAGTTGGATACAAATCACACAAACAGCCCAGCTTGGAGCCAATCACAGTGTGTGTAACTTCCAGACCCGACCACCGCATCGGCCATCGGAATCAAGCCGGGGTCTGGCTTCCCATCGTCTCTGAACAATGTCAGCGTGGACACGGTGTTTGAGCCCCAGTGTGTGGACCCCGTCCCGGCACTGTCGGAGCCTAATCAGCCAGTGATTGAGGTGATGGTCGGGTGCCTCTGCTCTCCCCTGCAGCGTAGCAGCGGCGCGAGGGGCTGGCACGGACCCGGCCCTCCTGTTCCGTGTTACTCCAGGCCTCTGCTGCTGGAGCGGAGGCCTTGGGAGGAGGCCACCCGTGGTCTACCGATCTGGGGGAGGGATCCGATAAGGGGTCCCTCCCTTTAGCTTTGTAAACTCCACACTAAAGGGGAAATGGGGTGACGCTTGTAGGAGCAAAGGATAATTGTAGGAGATGATGGTGGTGGTGGTGGTGACGGTGGTGCTGGTGGTGCTGGTGCTGGTGGTGCTGGTGCTGGGGGTGGGGGTGGTGGTGGTGGTGGGGAAAGGCACAGCCATGTATGGTGTTGTATATGAGAGCTCATTTGGCTGCTGTTTGCGTTCCTGTGTTTGGTGCATCTGGATTGGGTGTTTCCATTAGGAAAGGAAATAATGGACTATGTGTTGATATAATTGTCTCTGATGTCCTGAACTTTCTGTATGTTTAAATTTGAGTCAATGTGTTCAATTGCAAATGCTTCTACCTGAATGCCTGGGAACCCGGATTTGGACATGATTACAATTATGATCGATCCTTTCCTTCTCATTCTGGGCTTTTTGTGAATAGAAACAGAGAAAATAAACTTTAAATGACGTCCAGGAAATGTGTTGCAACGTTTGGAATACATTTAAATAAATAGTGATGATGAGAAATTAGTCTGTTGTTGTGTTTTGCAGATGCGAGAGCCAACTATCATCGGTCTTCTGCCCAGTTCCCCATCTGGGACAGGACTGGAGTCCATCTACTTAACAGGCTGGTTTTAAGACCATCAATCTGTCGCTAATGAACAAAACACTTGTTTATTTATGATGTGAAGTTGGATGAATACCGAACCGGCCTCACTTTCTTTGTCTTCTCTTCTCTACAACTTGTTTTCCCGTAAAGCATTTCTGAGGACCATTAGGAACGTTCGTTTGAAGGGCACAGTGTCCAGTCCCGCTTCTTTTGATTACCGAGAGAACAATAGATTGTTTACGCTAACACGTCTCCAGCTCTCCTTCATACCATCTTCATCTTCACAGTTCTCGTGACTAGGGCATTCTCCAACCATAACTCACTTAATATGAAATAGGCAAAAGGACACTGGGATATCTTTTTTTTTCCTTAAGTCTGGTTTTTGTCTGGCGCGTAAATGCTCCCTTATACAAGTAAGAAAACAAGTCTAACTTAGTTTAGCTCGTCCTCTTCCTGTTGAAGATTCCTACCTCTCTCTCTCATTATGTCACCCACTCCTTCATAGCCTAGTCTTGGCAATCCCCACCAAGACGAATCACGTTAACAAATATTGAGATTGCCTTGCATGACACGCCATTGTCCTAATCCGTCATACTATTCCACTTATTCCTGTTTGTTTTGAGGCCACATCAAGAATCCCGTAGCCTTGGCTTCGCAGCCTACCGAAGGCTTTTCATTACGGTTGGCGAATGAGACCTCACTGTTGAGCTGAAGCAGCGTTCATCTCCTGGAAGGCTCTCACCACCGCCGGCGGCTTCATGATTTTATAGGCGGAAGATCAAAAGTCCTCCAGGTGGATTTATTTTCAGTTTTTTAGTTAGTGACTCTTGGCGTTCTTATATAAATATCATTTTGACTAGTAGGTATGTGTTTTTGAACTCACTGGCAGTACTTTTATAAATCGCACATTTCTACTCTTCTGTCTCACATCTCGGTATCAGTTGGCAAATATTTTTTACTAAAGTACACCAGGTTTCAGGAGTCCCAGCTGAGATCTTCTGTATCCAGTTCAGTTCAGTTCAATTCCTTTGGTCGTAATTCAACAAACACCAACGGCAAAGCCTTCCTTAGAGGTTGTTCCATATCTGTGAGTCATAACCTTAAGCTTTACTCTCTTATCGCTCCCTCGTTGAAATGCGGCCAATGGACGGCTCAACGTGGTCGAGAACACTACCATCCCCTGCTGGTCTGAAAGGTATCGGCGGGTCTCCAACCAACAACCTTCCGACAGGGCACAGTCAAGGGCGCGTTGCGATGAAAGAGCCATGCGGGCGGCCCTGGTTCTGGAAGCAGCTGGCTCGCTTGTTTATTGAACTTTGTCAATCGTGCCTGGACTGGACGGACAGACGGCCAGCCGCTCGGGACGTCCGCTAGCACGTGAGGGCAAGATAAAGGCGCAGGGCGGACAGATGTGTGGACGGCCGGGCCTGTGGGAAGATAAGCAAGCCATCAGGCCTGACGCATCTGGCCCTTATGAAGTTATTGGGGCGTTTTTTTTTCGCATGCTTGTTTGCGCAGACACCCGTGCCTAACGAATCACCACGCCTTCAGACATTAAAGAAAGAGAAAAACATCCTGATCGCACGTGGCTTAATATATGGTCCCATATATTAAGTCCGGCGCTCCGAGAACACATCCTTCATCCACCCACTCAGGGAGAGGCCACCTCCCTGCCGGGCGACCGTATCCAGGTCAGCCGAGCCCACAGACAGGGAGAGAAGAAGAGCGAGAGCCCCGGCGCAGCCTGAGACAGGGACCTCAGCCTCCAGACTCCCACTGAGCTGTGTAAAGGGGCCCAGATGGTCCCGAGAACTCCTCTGTGACCCCCCGGAGCAGGTGTGAATCACTGCTTAGCTAAATAAATGGCAGCGTCTCCCCCCGCCCCCCCCGCCCCCCCGCCCCCCGCCCCCCGTCTGAGTTCCTGAACTGGAACAGAGTCTGACCAAGACGAGCGAGACGGCAAAGTGAAAGGGCTCGCATACCGAGTCAACAGAGTGACGGCCCGAGTCACGCTACAGACAGACCACTCTCCTCCTCTTCCTCCTCCTCCTCTTCCTCTTCTACTTCTTCTTCGTCTTCCTCTTCTTCTTCTTTCCTCAGGAAATGAGGAACGAATGTGCGCCCTCCCAGGGGAAGCTGACAGAGAGCATTAAAGACACCAGTAGCAGGTCCCAGTTCCCAGTGCTCTGCCTGAGCATGCCACCAGATAATTCCCAGAGAGTGCAGGTTAATGCGACGTGCACGGCCGAGCACACAACACAGCATCACCGGCCGGAGTGTGTGTGTGTGTGTGTGTGTGTGTGTGTGTGTGTGTGTGTGTGTGTGTGTGTGTGTGTGTGTGTGTGTGTGTGTGTGTGTGTGTGTGTGTGTGTGTGTGTGTGTGTGTGTGTGTGTTTGCCGGCCCGCGGGCGTTTGAAACAGGTTTGTTCCACTGGTTGGAACTGAAGCGGAGGTCGCGCGACCTGGTGACCTTTGATCTCTGATGTGTTAACCCCTGAGAGCTGTATCCCCCGTGCGCCGCTAACAGGAAGCAGCGCTCGCCCCGAGAGGTGTCTGTTCTCCCCCGTCCCTCCCCCGTCTCTCCCCCGTCTCTCCCGTCCGTGTAATGTGTGTGGTGAACCATCTGATCCCAGCTGGACATTCCCAGACCGTCTTCACACACCTCTGACCTCTCCGGGATAACCTCTCTCTCTCTCTGTGTCTCTCTCTCTGTGTGTGTGTCTCTCTCTCTCTCTCTCTCTCTCTCTCTCTCTCTCTCTCTCTCTCTCTCTCTCTCTTTCCCCTACCCAAGCTCTCTCTTTCTCCTGCTTGCCAATACCCCCCTCCTCTCCCCTCGCTTTCCCCGAAACTAATTGAGTTACAAATCGCCCCGGGTGTGGAAGACAGACACAAACGTGAGTACAGACAATCAATGGCAGAGCCAGCAGAGCTATCAAAGGGAGCAGCTGAGAGCAGGCCTCCAGAGAGGGATGTGATGCCTCCAGAGAGGGATGTGATGCCTCCAGAGAGGGGATGTGCTGCCTCCAGAGAGGGATGTGATGCCTCCAGTGAGGGGATGTGCTGCCTCCAGAGAGGGATGTGATGCCTCCAGTGAGGGGATGTGATGCCTCCAGAGAGGGATGTGCTGCCTCCAGTGAGGGGATGTGCTGCCTCCAGTGAGGGGATGTGCTGCCTCCAGAGAGGGATGTGATGCCTCCAGTGAGGGGATGTGCTGCCTCCAGAGAGGGATGTGATGCCTCCAGTGAGGGGATGTGATGCCTCCAGAGAGGGATGTGCTGCCTCCAGTGAGGGGATGTGATGCCTCCAGTGAGGGGATGTGCTGCCTCCAGTGAGGGGATGTGATGCCTCCAGTGAGGGGATGTGCTGCCTCCAGTGAGGGGATGTGCTGCCTCCAGTGAGGGGATGTGCTGCCTCCAGTGAGGGGATGTGCTGCCTCCAGTGAGGGGATGTGCTGCTCCAGAGAGGCTGCTCAGATGAGATGCCTTCTCGCAGCGTCTCCTGTCGCTGTCGCGTGTTCTGGAGCCCTTCTTCACTACGGTGCTGCTGCCATCGACAATCATCTGATGTCAGGATCGAGGCAGGAAACCGTCATCCTCTCTGTGATTACTTCCCCAGGCAAGATAATACTGGCCTCCAGGCAGGTGTTATGATTGGTGGAGGATTCTGCTGACGGATTTGTCAAAACAAATAGAGTGAAATATGGCCTTTTTTTGTGGACAGATTAGATTAGATTAGATTCCCCTAATGTGTTTCTTTTCTCGGCACCGGTTGCTATCTTTTTCTGTCCTATTTGCGTGAAGGTGTGTGTGTGCATACATGCAGACACACACACACACACACACACACACACACACACACACACACACACACACACACACACACACACCATGAAACCCCAAACCTGCATGTGTGTGTGTCTGCATTTATCCAGATCATTAATAACGTAAACATGAAACAATGCCCACATTTATCCCTCCAATCAATCTCTGCACAGCAGCAGATTTACAGGCAAAATAACAATTAGAGTTAAACTCCGTGAAATACGTGATTAATTTGAACCATCGATCTGTCGTTGCTGACACTCTCCAGCGGAGAGCTCACAGCCAGCGCTGGCCAATGAAACTTAATTGGGAAACTGGACGGCAAATCAGAGCTCAGATTGATAGTTCTCAGGGAGCAGGACAAGGGGTTACGATAATGTTTAAGTATTCTGGTTGAATTATAAAAGCGTGCGTACATTTGAGTGGAGAGTCATGGGGAAATGCTTTCGCTGGCTTGCAGCAAAGAGAGCTTTTCCCAATGTGCAGCTGTCTCTTTGTTGTTATACAAGCGCCGTGTGCAAGACAACTCGGGATTCTGAGATTCCGACGTCGTACCGGCCGGGCTCATCCGTCTCTGTGAGTAGACTGTCTAGTAGTCCAAGGTCCGCAGAAGACACACACGTCATGGTCAGGTGAGGAGTATCGTTGCTCCAGAATTAGAGCTTAGCAGAACCAAGTGGGGATAGTAAGATGTGTACTGCCAGGGTAACAAGGGTCTTTTATCACGCCAAATGTTTAAAAAAGAATGATCGAAG